>NC_088389.1:4272500-4457500 GCF_037993035.2 Macaca fascicularis
CCCAAGGGCAGGCTCCCAGGGGCCCCACCCCAGCCCCTCGGCACCGTCCTCCCAGGGGAAGGAACAAACCCTCCTATGGACTGGGGAGGAAAGGGTGTCTTGGGACTTTGGGAACGAAGGCGCGGACAGGAGCTTCAGAGCCCACCGGCCGGGGCCCCACTCCCAGTCCGGTCGGGCCAGTCTGGCTTTTACAAACTAGGGCGGGCTCAGAGTCCCCGCTGGACCGAGCCCAGACTAGGGTCTAGCGGTGGCTCCACCCCTCACTCGCTGAGTGTGACCTTGGACAAGTCCCCAAGTCCCCAGCCTTAGTTTTCTAACCTTTTCAATGAGGGGCTCATGATTAGTGACCCAGGACTCCAAGCCTCCGAACCCCCACCAAGCTCCCCGGGCCCCGCGGCTAAGCGCCCAGGTGAAGGAAACGCCGCCCCGGGGGTGCGCGGGGAAGATCGAGTGGCCCAGGCTGGGGGAGTGGGGAGCAGGGTCACCACTGCTGCGCCGGCTCGCGACCCCTGCCCTGGCCCGCCCTGTTCCCTGCCACCTCCCTGGGCAACTCGGGTCCCGCGCGGCGCCCGCCCAGCCCCGAGCTCCGGACCAAGGAGGGGGAGGAGGAGGAGAAGGAGGGGCCGCGCCAAGGCGGCCGGCGGGCGCACTTACGCCGGTGCTGCGGTCCAGCGTCCCGCCGCCGGCCGCCGAGAGCTTGGTGGTGTTGAGGCCCACCAGCGAGGGCAGCGTCTGGGACATCCAGTTGGTGATCATGGCCATGGTGCTCAGCACGACCCCGATCTTGAGCAGCGGCACCGACATCGCGCCTCGAGCTGCCTCCAGCGCCCGCTCCAAGCTGGCGCTGGCTCCCGCGCCCGGGCGGCCTTCAGGCGGCGGGCACCGCGGCGGGCAGGGGCGCCCGGCTGTGTCCCCGCGCCCCCTCGGCCCGCCGCCGCCCGCCCGCCGCCGCCGCCGCCCCGCGCGCCCCGGCCATCGCCGCGCCTTCCCCGGGCGCCAGGGAGGGTGGCCAGGCGGCCTCTGCCCGCCGCGCTCCGCGCCCCGCGCTGCCCGCCCCGCGCCCCGCCTTGCCCGGCTGCGTCCCTCCCGGCTCCTCAGCCGCCACCGGGAAGCGCCGTCCGGCTCTGAGCGCTGCGCTGGCTGCGCGCGGGGGCCGCGGCCGGGAGGCGGGGCTCGGCCGGGCGGGGCCGACGCAATCCGCCCAGGAAATGGGTGGATTTTTCCTCTTGCTCGGCTCCCCGCCGCCCCCTGGCTGCCGGCAGCGAGATCTGCAAACTCCAGTCCGCCCAGGAGTTGGGATCAGGGTGACATGAGGAGACGGACGCACCACCACCCCCCCAGATCATAAAATACCCGGCGGCGGCGTGGGGACCCCAGCTGGGGCACGGCCCGCGACCCTCCTGTCCCGGGGCTTCTCCCATCCTCACGCCCAGGCACCCCTCTCCGATCCCCGCAGAGGGACCGCTTTGGGGCAAAGGTTGCCCGCAGAGAGACGGCGCCATCCTGCCTACTGGGGCCCTTTTCCGCGGTGATTCGAGGGTCCCAGCCAGCCTGGGCCCTCGCCTGAAATCCAGCAGGCAGGGCCGGTTCCGAAAAGCAGCCAGACTCGCGAAGGCCTCCAGCGCCAGGGGGGCATCGGGGTATTGGTGCAGAGTTAAAGGCGCCCCTGCGAACCCTGGGCAGCCGCGGTGCCCTAAGACCTTGCTTGGGAGGAAGGGAGCCAACCGGCACCCCTGGCACCGGCACAGCAGGGCGGGGGCTGGGGTGGTCCGCTGTGGCCTGCGGTGCGCAGGGAGGGGCCTGGGAGGGCGCACACCGGGCAGGAGCTGCATACGGTCTGGGGCTCAGACCTGGGCCTCGGGAGCTGAAGGGGCCACGCCCATGAGCGTGGTGTTGGGGAGGTGGGGGTGTGGGGCGGGGACTGGGGTCTGTGGTGGAGGGGTGTGGGTTGGGGGGTGTCCTCATTGGCTCAGGGGTGGCGCTTGAGTCCTGGCGCCCAGGCCCAGCTGCAGGGCAAGTGGCGCAGGCTGCCCCTCTTCCCGGCTCTCTGCGGCGACGGCGGCAGGACTCACGCGTGTCAGTCCCACCCGAAGCGCAGCAGGCCTGACTGGGTCAAACGAGTTAATAGGGTTTTTGCATTTGCAGAAGGCTTCTAATCGGAGATGAAAGCCGCTTCCTCCGGGGCCTTCCATTAAGCTTTCCCAGCCATTTGGGAAGGAAAGACTCCCCCAGCTCACTCACTACACTCTTCTCTGCCTGGGTGAAAATTAATCTCCCTTCCTGGATGGGATTTGAAAGACGGACGCGGACCGGAAGGAGCGCGCCTCCCTGGCGCCTGCCTGAGAGGAACAACGCCTTCCTGGGGCTTTTCTCTCTGTGCGCGCGGTCCTCGGCTGCAGAGACTTCAGCTGCAGCCGAGATGATCCTGGCCTGAGTGCTGGGTGTGAGACCCGCTAGTTACATGAGCCCCTCAGATCTGCTTTTCTGAGTAATGCTGTAATCCCAGGCAGCCGGGCTGGGTCGGGTGCCAGGAAATTCCAACTGTTGGGGAAGGGCGCCATCTCCCAGCGTAAGCTGGGACTGCAGGTCCGGCTCACAGACTGGGCCCCGGCCGAGACGCAAGTCCGGTTGGGCTGGCTCCGCCCCCGCTCCTCTGGCCAAGCACGTTTAACACCGATTCAAGGCCACAAGCTGTGTCTCTCCAGATCACTCACGCCGCTTCCCACTGCGGAAGGACAAGGACCACTTGTTCTGTGAGAACAACTTCAAATGCAACCCAATCCCATCCACAAAACTCTCAGGCCGTCTCAGAAGCCATAGACATTTATTTAACGAAAGTACAAGATTAACCTGCACCTGAGCCGCTCTAACCTGCACCTGAGCGGCTCTAACCTGCACCTGAGCGCCTCTAACCTGCACCTGAGCGCCTCTAACCTGCACCTGAGCGCCTCTAACCTGCACCTGAGCACCTCTAACCCGCACCTGAGCGGCTCCAACCTGCACCTGAGCGGCTCCAACCTGCATCTGAGCGGCTCCAACCTGCACCTGCTCCAAACTGTCCTGTCCAGTTTCTAAAATCTGTGATTCAGTGGGCGTAATCGTTTTGAAAGGGTCGTCAGATAAGGTTTGAGCAAGCGTAATTTGATTTAGAAGGCCATGGAGCATTCCAGAAAGAAACTATGGATTGTTGAAGAATGAAGGCATTTTGATTAGAGGATCCACGGCCCCAGCCAATATCAAGTGTTCCTAAAGAGGACTTTCAATCCCAATTTCTTCACGACTTCTCTTAAAGCAAGGGCTCATTACACCTGCAGCTCTGAACAATCATACGAATACTGATGGGGCGGGTGCTGCACCCCAGATGGCACTAGGGCTTTGCCATGCCTGGCACCCAATCCTTACTGAAGTGCATGGTGTGGTGGCATTGACTCCACCGTATAGATGAGAAGTCTCAGGCCTAGAAAGATGACAAGACCTATCCAAGGTCATATGGAGACAGCCTATTTCCAGGGCTAAGCCCGTACACATGGTAGCATCCTTGTCTCGTAAATGTCACGGCCATAGTTAAATCTCATGAGCCCCAGAAGTGGCGTGAGTTGCATGGCATGAGCTGCATGGCCACAGAAGCCCTGACCATCTGCACAGTTTCACAAGCCACAGATGCACCAGAAGACATTTCATGGGCCCTTGCCTTCCACGCTCGTGGGAAGGACAGGAGGCTGCCCGCCCCTTTCTGAGTCCTGGCAGGAGCCTGCACCAGCTTCCCTGTCATGACAGGTTAGACCAGCCAGGTCTCTGTCCTCATGCCAGCCCCTTCCAGGCCTTGACCTTGGTGGACTCTGCATAAATTCATCGATACACCTAAAAACAAGCATACCCCCTCCGCATCCCCTGGCTTCACAGCTCAGAAGATGCACGTGTGAGAGGGTGCTCCTGCCCAGCTTGCTATAGACCTTACAAGAGCCAGACACACGCGCGCTGTGGGAGAATCACCTCGGGAAGCCCTAGGACAGCCACATGGTGAGCTGGGAGGGCAAAGATGACATGAACGCCCACAGTCAGACAACCACCGACACCCACAGTCAGAATAGTGAGGTCCACAGGATGCAAACCTACTCAGGTCCCAGAGCCAGGAGTGGCCGCTTGGTAGGAAGCAGGTCTCTGGGCCACTTCCCGATGCTCCTTGGCAAAGGACGCCCTCAAGGGACAAAGTTTGGACGCCTAGTTGCTGTTTAAAAATACGCATACTGTCCTCAGGCTATTGGCAAATACCTTGAAGGGAAACAAGGGGAGGGGAGGAAGAAAGGGAGGGAGAAGGGAAGAAAAAGAGAGAGACAAAGACGGAGAGACAGACAAAGAAACAGAGAGGAGACAGATAGGAAGACAAAGAAATGGAGAGAGAGACACAGAGAGAGAGGAGAGAGAAGAGAGAGGAGAGATAATAGAGACAGAGAGGAGAGAGAGAGAAAAGAGACAGAGGGAGAGAAGAGAGACAGAGAGAGAGATGAGAGGCAGAGAGAAAGAAGAGAGACAGACAGAGAGAGAGAGGAAAGACACACAGAGAGGTCCCATATGGAGCCATCTCTACTTTTTCTATGCTGTATGTACCTTTTTCATTCCCTTTCTGTGCTGGAACATTCCTGGAGCAAGGAAAGGACCTGGCCTCAAGCCAGGCAGCATGGGAGGAACCACGGGTCCCCTGAGCACTCCCTCTTGGCAGCCACAGAAGACTAGCATGGGTCTTCTGAGCCAAGTGTCCCCCGCACTCCCCTCCTCCTAGGCCTCTGGGTTCACACATGGGTGGAGGTGTAACTGCTCCTCACCCCCTTCCCTGGAGAGGATTTCTATCCTGGCCCGGCTCCCTGTGCCTGGCAGCACCTCCCATAAGCCAACAGTCTCCCAAACGCCACCCGCATCAGGCATGGCTGTGTAACCTGCAGCTTTGGCCAGGGGAGGCAGAATGGCTAAGGGCCACAACTGAGCAGCTTTCAGAGTCAAATGTCTCAGCCACGCCCTGGCTCTCTGCCTCTGTCATGAGGGAAACAGGCCCAGAGAGGGCCCCTCCCTCGCCCAGGGCCCTCTAATGAGAGGACATGTGAGCCAGAGGTGCCCCCGGGCAGCCTGTGCCCTATGCACGCCGTTGCCATCGGAAGCCACTGTGCTGGGGGTTTTTGAGCACCGCTGGCCTGAGCTGCTGACCCAGGAGATTCAGCTTCCTCCGAGACATCGTCCTTCTCCCTTTCCCTCAGTGTCAGCTGTTCAAGTCCCCCGGGGAGCCACTTCCCCCGGGGAGAGCATCCCACAGACCCTTGGCTGTCACTGGAGGACGTTTCTTCCATTCAGCAGTCGGCCTCGTGTCCAGCTTTTCAGTCCTCGTTCCTTGTCCATCCAGAGAGCTGACTTGTCCACGGTCCCTGTTCCCCCAGACCCCTCACGCACCCTCTGCGCTCTCCCTGGCAGGTTCCACACCTCTTTCATGGATATCGTCTCAGCCTGGCCACAACCAGGCCATAGGAAGTCACAGCCCTGTATTCCTTTAGTTGCCGAATAGAAAAGAGGCCAATTCTGGGAGTGGTACTTTGAAGAACAGGTACAAGATAATTCAGCAGATTTATCATCACCCTCTGGGCTGAATGCACATTTTTCAGGGACCCCAAAAACATGATCATTTCCTACTTTGCAGGTGAGGAAACTCACCGTAACTAATGGGGAAAGGCAGCCCGGTTTCTGTGGACTCGGTCATTGATCCTGACATGAATTCAAAGGTGACATCATGATGAGAAACATCAAAGAGTCAACCCCAGGGTCCAGCTGGGTATGTGGAAAATGCCCCAGGTGGCACCATTTGCTTACAGCCAAGGATTTGGTGCTGCCAGATTCCAAACAAAGTTCTTTGCATCCAGATGACACTTGGCCTCTGCACAGGAGGCTCCCGGGCACTGCTGTTGGACACTGTGGAGCCTGGATTTGGCCTTGGAAACTTTCTTAGCCACCTCTCCCCAAGACTGCTGCAGCCCCTGGGGGAATCTCCTGTTCCATCATCCTTTGTATTGCTGATGGAACAAAGCAATACAAATGCCCCTCACCTGCTGCCACTCACAGCTGCCTCAGTCTGTGCCTCTGGGGGACAAGAGGCTGAGGCTGAGTGGCCTGGGAACGGAAACCTGTGTGTGCATACTGGGGGCTAGGAAGGCGGCTGGGCAGGGGCTCAGAGACTCAAGCTGACAGCCAAATTGTTGGCCAATGGCTGGCTCCCCATTTCTGAGTCCCGCTGTGCTGTCTGCAAACCACACCCTTCAGTGAAGCAGTAAAGTTATTTACGATACACTGATGTTCTTTCTTTGACTCTCAGGCCCACGAAGCATCAGCAGAAGCAAGTAGGGGAGACTCTCTTTTCAGCACCACTCAGGAGAGCCATTTTGTATGGTAGGGAAATCCCTGCAGCAGGCTTTAAACTCCCCAAGGACAACTTGTATACCTAAAACCACTAGATGGAATGGAACCATTTTAGGGCAGCCCAAAGCGATACTGTGAACTGCTGATCTGAATGTGGACAAGGGTTGGCGAGCCGGGCTCATTCCCATCTCCCCCTTACACTCTTCCATCTCAACTCTTCCTGGCTACACACTCTCCAATCAGAGTTTAACTGTCATTGAACTGTGCATAAGGAATATACGGGCCAGATCCCTGCTGCCGGTATGTCTTCTTCGGGCAAGCAGGTTGGCTAAGGCACATCTAACTGCAGCTGCCATCACCAGCTGGAGCCCAGGCAGGGGCGTGAGCTTTGATGTGAGCACAGAAGAAGCAGGGACAGGAAACCTTCTCCAGGTAAGCAGCCACACACGAGGACGGGTCAGTGCCAACGCGGCAGATTCTCTCCATGGCGGCCCCTCCAGCCACCTTGTGCAAAGCATGCCAAGTGCAACGAAGGGTGTCATCAGACCCGCGGGCATGTCGGGCGGTTTACAGCCTCATCCAGAGGCCACCTTATCTCAGGACCTGTAGGTCCTGTTTCTTACTTCTTGGTCTCGAACTCCTGATCTCAAGGGATCCACCCACCTCGGCCTCCCGAAGTGCTGGGATTACAGGCATGAGCTACCGTGCCTGGCCCCTAATTCTTACTTCTTGGATCTCAAGTTGTCATACACATGCTGGGACATTTGAGCGGCACAGGGCTGCCTATGTAACCCCTAACCTTATGCTCCAGAGAACTGAGGTGGTCGAGCAGGCACTCCTAGATGCACCCTTGTCTCCAAGGAGGGGACGGGCCTGCTGGAGTGGACAGGCCTGCTGGGGTCTTTGATCCTCAGGGGTTGCAAGGAAACCACAAGTGGATCCCCTCCTTCTTGCCCTGCTTTCTCCTTCAAAAGCCCATTTTCAAGGTCAGCAGCCGGCAGCGTACGTGTCCACACAGTCGGAAAGGCACGGCTGATGGGCTCTGCGATGCATTCTGCAGAGGTCGACGACCGGGCGGCAGCACTGGCACTTCCTTTACACTGGTGCTCGGTGACACTGCGCTGTTTTTCGACTTTGCATTTTCTTTCTGTCTTAACAAACACCAGAACTCAGGTTCCTCAGGCATCACACAGACCTAGACCCCATCTGGGGTCATCACCTATGTGCTGGGTGGCTGGGCAGGCTGCTTTACCTCCCCACACCTGTGCATCCTCAGGTCAAGAATGAGGACAACTGCCCAGGATTGCTGGGACTGCCCCGACATGATAACGTTTACTCCTGACACGCAGTATCAGTCCTCGCCACTCGTGGGATTCCTGGGGCTTTAACTCTGGGTGGGCTCCAGTTTCTTATATTATTTATCTTATATAGTATATTATTTATTATCGTTATTGTTTATAATACTTAGATTATTATTTTAATAATCTACAAACCTCAGAGGTGTGCATTTTTACTTTCTAATCTCTCTTCCCCTCCCCTCAGTCACCCTGCAGTGCCAGTCGGGACAGCGCTGAGGTTTCCGAGCGTGCAAGGTGTCCAGGCTGCATCTTTCAGAGCTGAAAATTGGCTGCTCGCCCCGTCAGCCCGGTTCGTGGTTGCCATGTATCTAATTCAGTTTAGCTAGTAATTAGTTTTGTATTACTTTACACGGTGATGTTAATACTGATTACAGGGCCTGATAACGTTAGTAATAAATACAACCCAAGGCAGGAAATTACCTTTCTTCTGATTGGGGAAGGTTGAAGTCAGTGGAATGAGAAGCAAATTACTTTAGGAGATGGAGCAGCTGCCTCATGGGCAGGATTGACAGCTCAGTGCCCCTGATGTCAGGAGCCTATCCACCGGCGGCGGGGGCGGGGGGGGCAGCCCAGGAATGGGAAAGGGGAGCGTGCCCCGCTCCCTCTGTGTGTCCAGAAGTGTCGCCAGCCCCAGAGGCCATGGCCAACTTCGATGCAAAGACTGAATGAATTCCACGTATTCTGAAATAACTGGTTTAGGAAAAGACCCAATTCCACCTGAACTCTTCCCTCTACCCCTGCACTCCACCCCCTTCTACAAACACTGTATCCTCCCAGCATGTCTAGGACAGAGAGGGGCAGAGAAGCTGGAGGGGAGGGCCTGGCAGGGGGACAAGACAGGTCATCCGGACCACCTGGTCCAAGCTTAGGTTTCAGCAGAAAAAGCGGTTAGCCGTTTCTACTTGTTTGATTTGCTCAGGGGAGTGAAGTGAGGGCTTCAGCTCTAGAATGAGCTAAACCGGGGGATGAGGAACAGATTCAGAGGGATGGGCCTCACTGGGGTTCTGAAAGGCTAAGTCAGCATCGCTTCCCTGGTCTTCTCATCTGCCCTGTTGACACCAACTCACAACTCCCCAAGTGCAGTCCAGGGTCCGCCCACTTCTCAATGCAGGCACCTAGACCAGCAAACAGCTGGTCCAACTCTGAGACCCAGCATACAGTAGCCACTCAATAAAGCCTGAAGACAAACAGTCACAGTGACGGTCGCCACTCAAGCCTGTTCTGTGTTCACTGACAGCTTGAACCCCACTGGGGGCATCCAGGGCCGTCATGTTGTAGGAAAGGCCAGGCCCAGCCTGGGGATGCATGGCTAATGAGGAGAGCTCCACTTCCATCTTCAAACACTTCAAATACCCTCAACCCACGTGGATTGAGCATTGGATGCGAGAGTCAGGGTTTCCAGGCCCTTCTTCCTGCTACAACCTCTGTCTGCAGCCGTTTCTGTCTTCTTCTTCTTCTTCTTCTCCTTCTCCTTTTTTGTCTTCATCGTCTTCTTCTTCTTCAGACAGAGTCTAGTGCTGTTGCCCAAGCTGGAGTGCAATGGTGCAATCTCGACTCACTGCAACCTCCGCCTCCTGGGTTCAAGCGAGTCTCCTCCCTCAGTCACCTAAGTAGCTGGGATTATAGGTGTCCGCCACCACGCCCAGCTAATTTTTTGTATTTTTAGTAGAGATGCGGTTTCATCATGTTGGCCAGGCTGGTTTTGAACTCCTGACCTCAAGTGATCAAAGTGCTGGCATTAAAGGGGTGAGCCACCACACCCGGCCTCTGTCCTCTTCTTCTTTTCCCCAGGCTCACTAGTGGACCCAGGTGCAACCTTGGACCCAGATCAAACATCCTCCTTCTCCAGATTCCTCCGGCTTCCAAAACAGAACTCACTCCCCAACTCCCACCCAGAGCACTCGGGGCAGACACTTCTTGTGCCACTGAAACACGTGATTATGGCAGAGCCTGGGGTCTTCCCTCAAAGCATGCAGCCCCAGATGCCAAGCGGCAAGGGTTTGGCTCACTCACCATCGTAAGCCCAGAATTGACCAAGTTAAATCCAACCAGCTGGTATCCAGGAAGGGCTTGTTTAAGGAGAGGATGAGTAAGCCAATGAAAGAATGGGGTTGGGGGTCTGTAGTAGGAAGGGATCTTACTCAAGAATCATCTTGTTTAATCCTCCTTGTGAAACAAGGAAGGTCAGGCTCAGAGGGGTTAAAGGGCCTTTCTCAAGGTCACACAGCCAATGTCTGGTGGGATCGGGGTGAGAGTGAGGCCATCTGGGTTCAAGGTTGTTGCTAGAAAGATTCCCGGTCCCTTTTACCCTATTACCTACAAAAAACATGCTTCACTCTGAAAGGAAGCTTGTGGGGTGTGGAGGTGGGAGCCCAGGGAGCCCCTGCCCTGCCCCACCTTCCCCAAGGCCCAGAGATCAACGCCTCGGTATCCTGCCCGGGAAGCTCAGTACGATGCCACTTTACCCTGCTTCTTTAAGAGCATGAAATACCAGCCTTTTATTGAAAACCACAGAGCAAGACCATGTAAAATGTCTTTCTGTCTGAGGACAAAGTTCACCTGGCCCCACAGCCCTTGCGTGTCGTAGGCCATCCATCAACAGTTGGCGTTTGATGGAGTGTCTCATCGTAAGCAAGCTGTCGGGAGAACAGATGGCCCGGCCATGTGCTCCACTCCCCCTGCCTGCCCACCTGAACCCTCCAGGCAGCATGTATTAAGTGCAGGTAGGATCCAGGCATTTCTGACATTTTCTCATGTCGACGTATGCTCATTTAGAAACACAGTAGCCCTAGAATCGCATGTCCATCCCTTGGGCGGAGTTAAAAGCAAGGATGTGGCTGTGGGGAGCAATTTACCTACAGTGGAAGCAGGAGGCAGACACCAGGTAGCTCCAGCACCCTTTCCTGAAGCCCAGACTCGTTTCTTCACTCACTCACAAATGTCAACAGCATTGCTCAAGGAACCCACAATGCATAACTTTGGAATCAAGAAAGTAAGATGCTTGGGGATGGATATCCCCAGGTAGCTCTTGGAATCAGAGCAGGCTGGTCCTGCACCCATACCCACTCCCGACCCCAGGCGCCACCTTCTTGGAGGTCAAAGATGAAAGTCACCTGGCATAATCCCCAGGTGGGGACCAGGGTAGCCAGGCTCTCAGGTGCTGGTGCTGAGCCAGCCACTGTCCACCCCCTTCAGAGACTCAACATGATTTCACCTGCTGAGCCTTTTCTCCAAAATCCCACCACATTAGGGATAATTGGCCTCCAATGCAAGATTCCAAAAGCACAATTATCAGAAGCCAGCCCAGGGAAGGTAGAGCTGTACCGTGAGGGTGGGACGTGCCTCCTGGCTGAGTTGAGGGACACATTCCCCTGAGACAGCCTGTGGCTCAGCTTCAGAGAAAGGAACCTGCCAGGCCAGCAAAGAAAACAACGGCGTTTCCCTTCCTGGCGTTTCCCTTCCTGGCGTTTCCCTTCCTGACCTGGGAGGCTGCTGGCTGGCGGAGCTGACCAGGGTCCTGAAGGTGGCTGGCTGGGCCCTGACACCAAGATCTGAGGATACAGGGGTGTGCACAGGGGCTGGCTGGGGTTCGGATGTCCAGGACCCTTTGCGTGGATGGACAAATACTTTCCCCACTGAGATAAAGCTTCTAATTGAAGTTGAACCAAAAGTTTCTCCCCAGAACAGAGAATCTTTACAAAGACACAAAGAGGAGAACTTACGGAGAAAAAGCATCTTTTGGCCTGGGCATGGAGGCTTAAGGGTGCCATTAAGGCTTGGAGGGCCCTTGGGTGCGGCCTTGTCCAGGACCACCCAGAACCAGCCATCTCTTTGCCAAGGTGTCTTGATAAGACACAAGCACAGCTCTTTGTAGGGCAGCTTGCCACTCATCGGGACCTGGTTGCTCTTCTCTGCAGGTATCTGCTCCCCTGTGTGTGCGTGTGTGTGTGCGTGTGTGTGCACGTGAATGAATGCATCTGTCCAGCCACAGTGGACAACCACCACCCCTCCACCAGGCCTTCCTGTGGCCAAGAAAACTTCTCTCCTAGAGGCCACACCGAACCTCTCTCCGGGGGGACCGGCCGATCGTCTGGGCAGCACCAGGAGAGGGACTCTGAGGGTAAACGGGACGACGTAACCCCGCTGCTGGATTGGGATTTGGACCGCACGTTCTGGGCAGAGCCAGGGAGCCAGTGAGGGCTTCCAGGCAAAACAAGGGAACCTCATTCAGCATCTTCTCTCCTGTGGTCTTCCTCTCGCTCTCTGGCCCTCCTCTCGCTCTCTGGCCCTCCCATCTTCTCTCCTTTGTTTCCTCTTTTATTCTGAGGGAGAGGGAGGCAGGGAGGAAGGAAAGGAGGGTCAGGGGCAGCTGGGGCTTGGGGCCAAGGTGCTAGCTGCCCATCACTTCCTGGTCTTGCCACTCCAAAGGGCCAGAGTCTCCCAGTTCAGAGCATGGCACAGTGGTATCATTGAAAGGGCATTTTAATGTCACTCCCGAGTAGCCCGGCTCCGGAGGCTGGCAGGCTCTTCCCAGCACCATGGTGCCAAAGCAGCCCTCCCAGTTCGGCGCTCACAGACAGCCCTTCTCCTCCCCCAAGACTTGTCAGCTCCAAGATGCATCTTTAAAATGGAGAATACCAAGCAGAGATCTTTCTCTATTGATACATTGTTCAGGGGACAACGAGCCCGTTTGAAATGCCCAGGATCCCCACACCGGCACACCACAGGGCTCTTCACTCACCTCCTGCCGGGCATGTGGCCACAGTCCCCCAAGCCCTACACAGTAAGCCAACAATGCACCCAGCTGGCCGGTACGCTGGCTGCCCTTCCCGGTCTCAGCGGCACAATCCCCACCGCCTCTTTCCGGAGCCCCCAAGGGCAGCGTTATGCCCAAAGGGAGGATGTGCCACTCAGGGGTGTGTGTTGGGGGTAGGACTAAGGTCCTGCCACCTCCAAAAATGCCTGGGGACTTGGCTATCCGGCTCTCACTCTTCCCCCTCCAGATGACAATAGCAGCCAAACACCCCCTCGTGCTGCCCTTTGAACTTCTCAGCAGGGAGCAGGGGGCAGCGAAGTCCTAGGAAAAAGGGGGCAGCTGTCAGCCCTGCTGGGCCGGGACTGGAGGAGCACCGTGTCTCGGGTCAGCCTGCACCCCTCCCTCCCACCCAGGTCTGGCCCAGCACCCTGGCCCCTCCCCAACCCCGGCGCTTCGGGCGCCCAGGCCCGGGGCGCGGGGCGGCGTGGAGCCGGAACCGTTCCCGGACTTTGTGGGGCTCCCGGGGGGGCCGGGCCGGTCGCCTGGCAGGGAGGAAAATGGCGTTGGATGCACGTACTTGAGTGAGTTCAGTGCCCATCAGGATGAGGAAGAGGAGGCTGAGGAGCTTCCGGGCCGGGTGCATGTCTGGCTGCCACCTCCAACGACCTGGCATGCAGGGCCCTGGGTGCTGGCCGGCCGGCGGCTGCGTGGACGCGGACGCGCTCCGGCTCTGGCCCCGGCTCCGCGGGCTCCGGCGGCGGCGCCTGGCTCGTGTCCCCGCGCCTGGATTCAGCACCCGGAGCGGGCGGCGCGCGGGCTCTGCTGCGCTAAGCCTCCGCTCTGCATATTTATCGCGTCCCGGTTCCGGCGCGTCTGCCTCCGGGCAGGGCTGGGCAGGGCTGGGCTGGGCGGGAGCTGCGCCCTCCTCTCTCCTCGCCTCCTAATGGCTCCCCCGCGCGCCTGGCATTGGCGGAGAGAGGCGCGCCCTGCGGAGCACGAACGCGCGCTGGGCTGAGGCGGGTGCCAAAAGTTTGCTCGGAAGGGGCGGGGGCGGGGGTGGCGCAGAGGGACCCGCGCGCCTAGCTCTCTCCCGGGGAGGAGGGAGGGCGGCGGCCGGCGGGGAAGCAGGCTGGGACAGGATGTGACATCAAAAAGGCGGGGGAAATTGAACTGGGATAGAGAACTCCATCCTGGCCGGCCTGAGCCCTCGCAGGCTCCAGGTCCCGGAATGGGGACAGAGGGGTTGCCCGCGCTGGGGACCTGGGCCCCTGGACAGGGAGTGGGCCGAAGACTGGGGAGGGGGAGTGACAACTGGGGGTGGGAGGGATGGGATGTTAAGTCTTGATGTCTACGGAGTGACAGGAGATAAAAGCTGAATGGGTCCTTAGAAGTCACCCTTCAATGAGGTGAGCTGAAGCTGGTTCAGGAAGGATGTTTCCAGGAGGACAGTTCAGGGAGGAAGCCAGACTTAGAACCCTGGTCACCTGGCAGGCAGCCCTGATGCGTGGGGAGGTCAGCAAAGGGGTGGAAGCGGGAACAAGCATTGGGTGCTGGGCTCCTGTCCCCAGCCAGGGCATGTGGAGGAGGGTCTGTCTGTGTGCTCCTGGGGGTGGATACACACATGCCTGTAAGGGGCCCTGTCCTTGTGTGTTAGGTTGTGACACAGCTCTGCCCACCCCAGGTGCCTTTTCTGAACTAGGAACCTAAGAGAGGAGCTCCCCCACCAGGGCCGGGTACCGAGGGCACCAGGACAGGCAGAGTCAAGGGGGTTCTGGAAGCCCCCGTCCCTGGTGGGAGAGCTCCTGTCTTAGGTTCCTGGTTCCGAAAAGGCACCTGGGGCGGGCGGAGCTGTGTCACGACCTAACACACAACAATAGGGCTCCTTATAGGCACGTGCCAGGTCCACAGGGCCCCTTACAGGTAGGTGCGTATCCTCCCCCAGGACTCCCTTGGCTCTGCCTGTCCTGGTGCCCTCCTCCCCTTTCCTCCCTTTCGATGTCCCCTCTCCCTCCACCCTCCTTTAATGTGTACTCAGACCCTTTGACTAAAGGAACTGTCTTGCGGCCACGTTTTCCATTTACATTCCCCATTTTGTGAGAGGAGTCCCAAGCACCTGTATTTTCTGAGAAGCTAAGGTTGCGGCAGGTATCTAGAAGCCTGTCTCTGTTCTCTGTTGTTTAGTCTTTAATCTATGGAAGATAAGTTCCCTAAAGAGAATCTCTGACGAGAAGAGACCCCAGACCCAATAATTGCAGAGAGCAGCACTGCCCTGGATGATGTGGCCTGGCCCCCTGTGTCACAGATGAGGCTACTGGAGTTCGGGGGAGTAACGTACCGGGGTCACCCAGTGATATCCCGAACAAGGGCGATGCCACCTCCTGCCCCTGTCACCGAGCTGCCGACGTCTAGGAGGCGTCCCCTGGACATTGGGTGCGGGAGCTGGGCACATGTGCTGAAGAAGAGAAGATGAGAAGGGGCCCTCCCACTTGGCCCTTGCACTCTGAGGGCCTTTGCTGCAGGGACTCTGTCCTCTGAGCCCTGGGGACAGAGCTCTCTCCAGGGAAGCCAGGGTGGGCCGGCTTGTTGGTCTGGGTGGGCTTCCCAGCCTCGGAGGAGTTTAAGCAGTGGCATTCCCGGTGATATGCCACAGCCCCTTAGGCAGGGTGGCCCCCAAGACTCTGCGAGGAGGTGGTGCTGGGAAAAAAGCAGGGGTGCAGCTGTTGAGGCTTCTTTTCTCTCTGCCCCCCTCGCGTTACTACTCTCAGTGTCTTTGTTGTTCTAGAATGGAGGGAAGTTGTTTGTAAGCCCCTTGGGGATCATTGAGAGAAGCAGCCAGGGACCAGAGAAGACCCTGCATTTAGAGCTGAAGGACTCTCTGGGTAGTGGCTGTCTGAACCTCAGTCCGCACATCTGTCCAGTGGGAATGAACGGTGAGCATACTGGGGGTCTCAGGGGCTACTGAGGAGATCCAGTGCGGGAATAAGCACACTTTATGTGCACGAGAACTCTGTGCATGGGGCACGCACAGCACACCGAACCTCAACCCAAGTTTCTCCTTCAGCCTTCACACTGATGCTCCGGGTAGCCGCTAATAAATGTCTGGGCTCGGGGAGACACGTGACGTAGCCATAGAGCTGGAATGTGACCCCCGTCTTTGGGGTTTTGTTCCTGTGGGTTGGGGAGGAAGGCTGCATTGATTTCCTTGGTTGGACCGAGACCTCAGATCCAGTTTTAGCAAGGATTGTTTTTATTTTTAAAGTTACACAACATGTGACCCAGCAATTCCACTTCTGAGTACACACCCAAAGGAAGAGAAAGCAGGGACTGGAGCGGATATGTGCACGCCTACGTTCATGGCAGCATTATTCATAAGAGCTAAAAAGTGGGAACAGACCGGGCGCGGTGGCTCACGCCTGTAATCCCAGCACTTTGGGAGGCCAAGGCGGGTGGATCACCTGAGGTCAGTAGTTCAAGACCAGCCTGGCCAACATGGTGAAACCCAGTCTCTGCTAAAAATATGAAAATTAGCCGGGCATGGTGATGGGCGCCTGTAGTCCCACCTAGTCAGGAGGCTGAAGCAGGAGAATCGCTTGAACCTGGGAGGCAGAGTTTGCAGTGAGCTGAGATTGTGCCATTGCACTCCAGCCTGGGGGACAGAATGAGACTCCGTCTTGATAAAACAAACAAGCAAACAATCAAAAAAGTGGGAACCACTCCCATGTCCATCAATAGATGCATCAACAGATAAATGTGCTCCATGCATCCAATGAACTGTTACCAGCCATGAAGAGAAGGGAAATTCCAACACATGCTACAACACGGGTGAAGCTTGAAGACATTATCCTCAGCGAAATAAGCTGGTCACTGACGGACAAGTACCACAGGATTCTGCTTTTATGAGGTCCCTAGAGTAGTCAAATTCACAGAGACAGGAAGTAGATTAGTGGTTACCAGGGGCTAAGGGGAGGGAGGATGGGACATGATTAGTTAATGGGTACAGGTTTAAGCCTGGAGTGATGGCAAAGTTTTGGAAGTTGACAGTGGTGATGGTTGCACAATATGGTGAATGTCATCAGTGCCACTAACTTGTTCACTTAACGGTTAAAACAGTAAATTTTATGTTACGCATATGTAACCACAGTTTTAAAAATATAGTAATATAATATACCAAAAACCATTGAATTCTACACCTTAAATGAGTGAATTGTATGGTGTGTAAACTGTATCTTTTTTTTTTTTTTTTGAGACGGAATCTCGCTCTGTCACCCAGGCTGGAGTGCAGTGGCATGATCTCAGCTCACTGCAACCTCCACCTCCCGGGTTCATGCCATTCTCCTGCCTCAGCCTCCCAAGTAGCTGGGACTACAGGCGCCCGCCACCTCGCCCGGCTAATTTTTTTGTATTTTTAGTAGAGAGGGGGTTACACCATGTTAGCCAGGATGGTCTTGATCTCCTGACCTCATGACCTGAATGCCTTGGCCTCTCAAAGTGCTGGGATTACAGGTGTGAGCCACTGCACCCATCCTGTAAACTATATCTTAATAAAGCTGTTTTTTTAAAAAATATAGACTTATTATTGCATTTCTTTAAAAAGATAAAATACAAAGAAGAACGTAAAAGTAACAAAAGGCCCCTACCCAGAATAGCCAGTGTAGACAATGGGACTGCTCGGCAGACCTTCCTCTGTGCATGTGGTTAGAGAATGCAAAATGTGTAAATGGAAGAGGGTGGCCTCTAAGACCAAATGGTCTGGGTTCCAAGCCAGAGCCCGCCTCTTGGGAGCTATTGAGGCCCTGGGCCAGTCACCCTCTCTGGGCCCCATTTGTCTCCTTGAGGGTGGATTGATGATAGCAGCTGCACCTCAGCACCCAGCTGAGGGGCATCAGGAAGCCACAGCCATGCCAGATACCTAGAACCATGCCTGGCACATGGCAATGGCTAGAAAGAAATAGGAAGGATGAGCAAATGCTGGTGTAAAAGATGACATCATCCTTCCCAGGCTTTGCAGGCTAGAAATATTAGATTGGACTGCAATGTAAAGAAGGAAGGGGAACAAAGTCAAGCGGAAGACGCTGCTGACTTCAAGTGCGTTTATCTTCACCACATGAGGCCTTGTTTCCTAGAAGAACCTTCTAAGATTGAGAAGGAAAAGTCTATGAAGACCATTAACTGTCTGGGATTAGACATTCTCTATCCCATGGTTCCGTTTTTGACAGTATCGCCCACTTCCTCGTTTGAAAGGCTGGGTAACATTCAGCTGCTCTTTCTCTGACCACCCTGTCCCTCCTCTCAATCCGTATTGCTTGTATTATTTGTATCTTGTCTGTGCTTTTAATATTTATATTTGCTCCTGCAACCCAAGCTCCTAGGTCTTTGGCTCTAGTTCTGGATTTTGGGGGGATCTGGCGTCCACTCGGGCTCCTCGAGGAGGCTGCTCTAAGTTCTTCGTTGGGTCCACCCCTTCAGGGTTGGCTGAAGTTCAGGTGCAGGGTGGCTGCAGCCCGTGACACCAACACACCTCACTGCTGACAGATTTAGAGTCTTGTCTTTTTCCTCATCCCATGGCGTTCCTGTCTGCAAAATCAGGAAGGTCCCTAGAGCAGAGGTTTTATGTAGAGGTGGGTGTGGGGCCTGGGTCCCAAAGCTTCAGTCGGTCTGGGGCAGCCGCCCACCTCCTCCACCCCAGCTCTGAGATCCCGAGCTGCATTGGGATGAGGCCAGGTGGGTACCCAGCATCAGCCCCGCCTCACTCTTTGGTGGGTACCATGGGTCCCGGGACACCCCCACCCGCCCCTCTCCCGCTGCCTTCCCGATAGAGCTGGGGCAGCAGGCACCCGGGAAGCAGCCGCTTTCCCGCTGAGCTGCCTCAGGACACCAGCAAATCGATCTGCTTTGTGCTCCTCTAAGACAAGCCTCCTTCTACTGCTGAGCCCCATTAGAATGTGACAGAGCGTTGCCAAGGCAACGGCACTAACTCTCCCCTCCTCTCTGCGAATTTCCTAGCAAACGGGACTCAAAACCCACGCCATCGGCTGCCTGTGCCCTGAACCTTCAGGCTGCTGGCTTCACCCTCTCCAAACCCAGCTGAGCCGAGCGAGCACCCAGATGGCCTCCCTGGCCCCTGGGGACACTAGCCTGGGTGGGGTGTGATGGTGAACAGGTTCACAGAGGACCCAGGCTGCCCCTCCTTATCAGCTCCCTGGACGTGTGCACAGCAACCAGCTGCTTCTGTCTGGAAGCCGTCAAGCGAGGCAAAGGTGGCCAGCTCTGCCTCTGGGACCACCTGGGTGGTTTGGAGTTCTCAGCCCGACCGTGTGTTGGGCACACGCTGAGCTTATGTCATTCTCTCACTAAATCCTCGCAGCCTAGGAGCACATTTGATGTTCACGGGAGTCATTCGTGCACTTGCAGATGCTCAGCCAGGGCAGGCAGCACCAAGCCCCGCTCCGTGGTCTCCCCCTTGTTACTTCCCTGTTTGTCCAGCTGGAATTCCCCCAGAAGTCACTCCTGTGCTCTCAGTTCCCTGGCGTTGCCCATCCTCCTGTCTTCCTGGCGACACCCGACTCCCCGTCCACCCATCCCTGCTCCCTGACAGCTGAGCAGGGCCGGGGAAATCACACCGCCCTGTGGACTGGTCCCTGTTTGAATCCATGACCTCCCAGCTCAAGGGAGTCCTGAAATCCTGCCTCTGCTTCCCCCTGCCCACAGCCCCAACTCCCTTGGAGGAGCGCTCTTTCTCCCCTGCCCCTCGGCCCTCCTCCTCACACCTCTTCCCCTGCAGATGACGTGATTCTCACTGCACTGAGGAAGGCCCAGCCCAACTCTCAGCTCCCGTCACAAGATCCACCACCCAGACCCCTGCCTGGCCCTGCCTGGCTCCTTGCAGGAGGTGAACCGTCTCTGCCCCCATGCATGACCACCGTCCCATGGGCCTGGGAGCTCACCCCCTCCCTGCTCTGTCTCCCCACACCTGTCCTCTCTTCGAAAACATGTGGCTATTTTTGCCCATCTTCACCAAAGAAATGTCTTTCCTTTCATCCCCTGCAGCCATGCCCCACCTCTCTGTCCCCCTTTGCAGAGATGAATGTCCACATCCCATCTCTCCAGGCTGCTCCTCCACGCAGCTCCGGGCAAGCTCACCAGCGACTTCCTTGTCGTCACACCCAACGGTGGGAATGCCAGCCTTCATCTGACCTGAGGGAACCAGCAGCACCCGGCACAGGCTCTCCTCCCTCTGCCTTGGAAGCCTCACTTCCTCTGAACAGTGCATGCCCCTGCCTTGCACAGCCTCATCCCTGCCTGGCTGCTCCTCCCCAGGCTCTGTGGGGGCCTCACCACCTTTCCACTATATATATATATATATATATATATATTTTTAGATGGAGTCTCAGTCTGTCACCAGGCTGGAGTGCAATGGCACGATCTTGGCTCACTGCAACCTCTGCCTCCCAGATTCAAGTGATTCTCCTGCCTCAGCCTCCCGAGTAGCTGGGATTACAGGTGCCCGCCACCACGCCCGGATAATTTTTGTATTTTTAGTAGAGACAGGGTTTCACCATGTTGACCAGGCTGGCACCTTCCCACCTTCTAAAGGTTGGGTGTTGCAGGACTCCATCCTCCATGGCCCCCCGCCGGGTGCCTCCTCCAGCGTAGGACAGGAACTCCCATTGCTGTGCTCCCCTCACCTACATCTCAGCATAGCCTCTTCTCTGAATTCCTAACTCGTACCACACCGCCTGACAGCATCCCTTGGTATCTAACACACTCGTGCACCTGGCGAGTCTGCAGCACAGCTCTCTGCAGCCTACTCCAGACCCAGCCAGCTCCTGCCCCACCTTCCCAGTCTAGGGAACAGTAGTTCTGCCCTTACTGTTGCCCAGGCCCAAATTCCAGGAGCTATGCTGGGCAACCCGCTTTCTTTTAAACGTCACATCCAACTCACCCGCAAGTCTTTCGGGCCACCTCCTGAATTATCCAGCACCGCCCCACACAGTCATCAACCACTCAACTGCATCCTCCGGTCTCCCTGCTGCTTCCCTAACCCTGCGGCCAGAGTGGATTTACAGAAGCTTCCCTGAGGTCCCAACCCTGCAGAGGCTTCCCACAGGCCGGACAGCCCTCCATCCTCCGTCACGAGGTCCCCACCTCTCGTATCCCGCCCCTTTTCCCTCCCCTTGCTCAGTCCTGTCCCGCTGCACTGCCCTGCCCTGCCCTGAGGCTGCTTGGGGACATGCCTGCGTTCCTGCCAGGAGCCTGTGGTCCCCGACACCATGCGAATCCCACCCTGGCTTCATTCAGGCCCTGGACTCTGCTTTGTTTTCTTAGCTCTTCTGACTGTCGAATGGAGTAAGGCTCTCTCTCCCTCACCAGAGCTCCCTGAAGGCAAACGGAGCCCTAGTGAGGGAAAGAGAGTGTTATTACATCAAACAGGGCTGATGATAAGAAGATACCCCAACTCGAGAAACTTAAGGCAACGGAGATTCATTCTCTCCAAGTTCTGGAGGCGAGAAGTCCAAGATGAAGGTGTTGGCAAGGCTGTCCTCCCTCCAGAGGCTCTAGGGGAAGATTCTTCCTGCTCCTGCAGCTTCTGGAGGCTCCGGATGTTCCTTGGCCTGTGGCTGCTCCAGTCTTCTAGGCCAGCATCTTCAAGCTATCTCTGCTTCATCTCCACGTCCCCTGCTCCTCCGCATGTGTCTCCCCCAACCTGCATGTGTCTCCCCGCTCTGCATGTGTCCCCACCACATGTCTCCCCACCTCGCATGTGTCTTCCCCCAGTGCATGTGTCTCCCCCACTGCTTGTGTCTCCCCTCCTGCATGTGTAGCCCCCACTGCATGTGTCTCCCCCACCGCATGTGTCTCCCCTCCTGCATTGTCTCCCCCCACTGCATGTGTCTCCCCCCACTGCATGTGTCTCCCCCCACTGCATGTGTCTCCCCCCACTGCATGTGTCTCCCCCCACTGCATGTGTCTCCCCCACCGCATGTGTCTCCCCCCACTGCATGTGTCTCCCCCACCGCATGTGTCTCCCCCACCGCATGTGTCTCCCCCCACTGCATGTCTCCCCACCTCGCATGTGTCTTCCCCCAGTGCATGTGTCTCCCCTCCTGCATGTGTCTCCCCCACTGTATGTGTCTCCCCCACTGCATGTCTCCCCTCCTGCATGTGTCTCCCCCACTGCATGTGTCTCCCCCCACTGCATGTGTCTCCCCCCACTGCATGTGTCTCCCCCCGCTGCATGTGTCTCCCCCCACCGCATGTGTCTCCCCTCCTGCATTGTCTCCCCCCACTGCATGTGTCTCCCCCCACTGCATGTGTCTCCCCACCTCGCATGTGTCTTCCCCCAGTGCATGTGTCTCCCCCACTGCATGTGTCTCCCCCACTGCATGTGTCTCCCCCACTGCTTGTGTCTCCCCTCCTGCATGTGTCTCCCCCACTGCATGTGTCTCCCCTCCTGCATTGTCTCCCCCCACCGCATGTGTCTCCCCCACTGCATGTGTCTCCCCCCACTGCATGTCTCCCCACCTCGCATGTGTCTTCCCCCAGTGCATGTGTCTCCCCTCCTGCATGTGTCTCCCCCACTGCATGTGTCTCCCCTCCTGCATGTGTCTCCCCCACTGTATGTGTCTCCCCCACTGCATGTGTCCCCTCCTGCATGTGTCTCCCCCACTGCATGTGTCTCCCCCCACTGCATGTGTCTCCCCCCACTGCATGTGTCTCCCCCTGCTGCATGTGTCTCCCCCCACCGCATGTGTGTCCCCTCCTGCGTCTCCCCTCCTGCATTGTCTCCCCCCACTGCATGTGTCTCCCCCCACTGCATGTGTCTCCCCACCTCGCATGTGTCTTCCCCCAGTGCATGTGTCTCCCCCACTGCATGTGTCTCCCCCACTGCATGTGTCTCCCCTCCTGCATTGTCTCCCCCCACTGCATGTGTCTCCCCCCACTGCATGTGTCTCCCCCACTGCATGTGTCTCCCCCCACTGCATGTGTCTCCCCCCACCGCATGTGTCTCCCCTTCTGCATTGTCTCCCCCCACTGCATGTGTCTCCCCCCACTGCATATGTCTCCCCCACTGCATGTGTCTCCCCCCACTGCATGTGTCTCGCCCCACTGCATGTGTCTCCCCCCACTGCATGTGTCTCCCCCCACTGCATGTCTCCCCTCCTGCATGTGTCTCCCCCACTGCATGTGTCTCCCCCCACTGCATGTGTCTCCCCCACTGCATGTGTCTCCCCTCCTGCATGTGTCTCCCCCACTGCATGTGTCTCCCCTCCTGCATGTGTCTCCCCCCACTGCATGTGTCTCCCCCCACTGCATGTGTCTCCCCCCACTGCATGTGTCTCCCCCCACTGCATGTCTCCCCTCCTGCATGTGTCTCCCCCCACTGCATGTGTCTCCCCCCACTGCATGTCTCCCCTCCTGCATGTGTCTTCCCCCACTGCATGTGTCTCCCCCACTGCATGGGTCTCCCCTCCTACATGTGTCTTCTCCCTCCAGCATGTGTCTCCCTGCCACATGTGTCTCCCCTACTGCATGTGTCTCCCCTCCTACATGTGTCTTCTCCCTCCAGCATGTGTCTCCCTGCCACATGTGTCTCTCCCCACTGTGTCTCCCCAAACATGTGCCTCTCCTCCCGCATGTGTCCCCCCAACTGCATGTGTCTCCCCCCTGCATGTGTCTCCCTCTGACCACATGTGTCTTCTTCTGCCTCTTATAAGGATACTTAAATTTAGTACCCACAGGGAGGAGCCAGGAGGATCGGAAGACTCTGGACTTGGCCACATCTGCAGCCCACTTCTTCTGAATAAAGGCCCATCAAGCTTCATGTCCAGCTCCACAGATGAGAACATGGAGATCTTGGAGGGCAGTTACTCAGCCAACTGCAGGGACAGACAGAAAACAAACAAGCAAGCAGATAGAAGAATTTGGTAAATGTCGGCCATCATTGAGTAGTGTGAGCCTAATGAATAGGATGCTGGGCCCAGAGTCACTCGGGGAGCATTTTGGGGAAGATGGCCCATGAAGTGGGGAAGAGCATCCCATGCAGAGGTCTGAGAGTGAGAGTAGGTGGCTTTGGGGAAAGGTTGGGGGTTGGTGTCGGCATGACTGGTGCAGGGGGAGGGCATGGGGAGCAAGCAGGGCCTTGTCAGCCCTGAACAGACCATTAGCTCTTGGTCTCATGAAAAGGCAGTCACTGGGGTTTTCAGTCAGGGAGTGACGGCGTCTGATTCGTGCTTTGAAAACCCTGCCTCTTTGTGGAGAATGGATGAGGAGGATTCACAGGGAGCTACAGGGAAGGGGGGCTGCACTCCAGGGGCCACTGGAAGGGGTCACATGAGTAATGACACAGCTTACATGTTTGGTTTGGGGACTCTGGGTGAGTCGGGGGCTTTCATTGCACAAAGAAAGACAGAGAGAGGCAGGGTAGGGGACAGAAGTCAGGCACAGTGTGGGGCATTGCAGGTGTCAGAGCCTGGGAGGAGGTCCCAAGTGGAGATGCCAAAAAGGAGGCTGGACACGGCAGTCTGCTGTCCAGGGCCCAAGCATAGGGGGAGATTAACCAGTGGGGACAGACAGCACCCATTAGGCTGGAGGGGCTTCCCTGAAGGGAAGCAGGATAGGAGGATGGGAGCTGAAGGGCAGAGCGAGGCCCTCCACAGAGCCCAGGTCCAGGGATGTGGGGCTGGTTGGGGGCCAAGGAAGCAGCCCTAGAAACTGTCACTGAGGATGCCACGTGGACAGCCTTGGTGGGCTGCCTTGGGTTGGTATGGTGCCCAGCAGGCTAAGAGCAGGGCTCAGGCCCCAGGCCATGGCCCAAGCACGGTTCTTGTTATTCAGAACCAGTGTGAATCCCAGAGGGAGGTCCTGTCTGCCCAACCCTGAGCCAGGACATGCCATTGAGTTGCCATTGTTGGACTGGACCCCAACTCAGTGCCTCCTGATTCTTGCCTGAGAGCCCAGCCCACATCCTCAAGTGAAGGGCTTATTGGGTGATATGGTTTGGCCATGTCCTCACTCAAATCTTATCCTGAATTCCCACATGTTGTGGGAGGGACCCAGTGGGAGGTAACTGAATCATGGGGGCAGGTCTTTCTCGTGCTGTTATGATAGTGAATAAGTCTCACGAGATTTGACAGTTTTATAAGGGGGAGTTTCCCAGCATAAGCTCTCTCTTGGCCTGCTGCCATCCATGTAAGACATGACTTGCTCCTCCTTGCCTTGTACCATGATTGTGAGGCATCACCAGCCATGTGGAACTGTAAGTCCATTAAACCATTTTCCTGTATAAATTACCCAGTCTCGAGTATGTCTTTATCAGCAGCATAAAAACAGACTACTACAGTACATTGGTACCGGTAGAGTGGGGCACTACTGTAATGATACCTGAAAATGTGGAATTAACTTTGGAACTGGGTAACAGGCAGAAGTTGGAAGTTTGGAGGGCTCAGAAGAAGACAGGAAAATGTGGGAAAGTTTGGAACTCCCTAGAGATTTGTTGAATGGCTTTGACAAAAATGCTGATAATGATATGGACAATGAAATCCAGGCTGAGGCAGTCTCAGATAGAGATGAGAAACTTGTTGGGAACTGGAGCAAAGGTGACTCTTGTTATGCTTTAGCAAAGACATTGGCAGAATTTTGCCCCTGCCCTAGAGATTTGTTGAATTTTGAACTTGAGAGAGATGATTTAGCATATCTGGTGGAAGAAATTTCTAAGTAGCAAAACATTCAAGAGGTGACTTGGGTGTTGTTAAAGGCATTCAGTTTTATAAGGGAAGTAGAACATAAAAGTTTGGAAGATTTGCTGCCTGACAATGTGACAAAAAAGAAAATCACATTTTCTGGGAGAAATTCAAGCTGGCTGCAGAAATTTGCATAAGCAACAAGGACCCGAATGTTAATCCCCAAGACAATGGGGAAAATGTCTCCAGGGCATGTCAGAGATCTTCACGGCAGCTCCTCCCATCACAGGCCCAGAGGCGTAGGAGGAAAAAATGGTTTTTGGCCCTGGCCCAGGGTCCCCATTCTGCATGCAGCCTAGGGACTTGGTGCCCTGCATCCCAGCCACTCCAGCCATGGCTGAAAGGGGCCAATGTGGAGCTCAGGCCATGACTATAGAGGGTGCAAGCCCCAAGCCTTGGCAGCTTCCATGTGGTGTTAGCCTGCAAGTGCACAGAAACCAATAATTGAGGTTTGGGAACCTTCACCTAGATTTCAGAAGATGTATGGAAACATCCTCTGTTGCTTGGATGCCCAGGCAGAAGTTTGCTGCAGGGGCGGGGCCCTCATGGAGAACCTCTGTTAGGGCAGTGCAGAAGGGAAATGTGGGGCCGGAGCCCCCACACAGAGTCCCCACTGGGCCACCACCTATTGGAGCTGTGAGAAGAGGGCCATTGTCCTCCAGACTCCAGAAAGGTAGATTCACTGACAGTTTGCACCGTGTGCCTGGAAAAGCCACAGACACTCAACGCCAGCCCATGAAAGCAACTGGGAAGGAGGTGGTACCCTGCAAAGCCACAGAGGCAGAGCTGCCCAAGACCATGGGAACATACCTTATGCATCAGTGTGACCTGGATGTAAGATATGGAGTCAAAGGAGATCATTTTGAAGCTTTAAGATTTGACTGCTCTACTGGATTTTGGACTTGCATGGGGCCTGTAACCCCTTTGTTTTGGCTAATATCTCCCATTTGGAAGGGCTGCATTTAGGCAATGCCTATACCCCCATTGTATGTAGGAAGTAACTAACTTACTTTTGATTTTACAAGCTCATAGGCAGAAGGGACTTGACTTGTCTCGCATGATACTTTGGACTGTGGACTTTTGAGTTAATGCTGAAATGAGTTGACTTTGGGGGACTGTTGGGAAGGCATAATTAGTTTTGAAATGTGAGGACATGAAATTTGGGAGGGTCTGGGGTGGAATGATATGGTTTGGCTGTGTCCCCCCCAAATCTCATCTTGAATTCCCACATGTTGTGGGAGGGACCCGGTGGGAGGTAGTTGAATCATGGGGGCAGGTCTTTCTCATGCTGTTCTCATGATAGTGAATAAGTCTCACAAGATCTGATGGTTTTATAAGGGGGAGTTTCCCAGCATAAGCTCTCTCTTTGCCTGCTGCCATTCATGTAAGATGTGACTTGCTCCTCCTTGCCTTCTGCCATGATTGTGAGGCCTCGTCAGCCATGTGGAACTGTGAGTCCATTAAACATTTTTCCTGTATAAATTACCCAATCTCGAGTATGTCTTTATTAGCAGTGTGAAAACAGTCTAATACAGTGGGTTTCTGCGGTGGGATTTCTATCCTGGTAGCCTGCCTGGTACTCAAGTTTCCTCCTAGGAGAGGGGAAGGGGAGGAAATGTGCCTTTACTAAAACTGAATGTGGACTGTGGTGCTGGGGGCTGTGTGTGTGTTTGCCTGTGCATGCATGAAGTACATTCTGGCTTCATCTATATTCATGCCACTGTGCTTCCTCCTTAAAGTGAAGGAATTGGGTCTCAGACATGCTAAGATCTATGCACTGGGATGTGGCAGAGCCACAGTTCTGCTGGTTTCTAGAGCTCCTCTTCTTCCCCAATCCCACATCACCTCATGAGGGTCAGGCTCAGCTTTGATCTTGTAAACCCCGCTCCCAGGGCTGGAGACCTGCTTCTGAATTCCACCCTTGTAGCCAAGAGCCATCCAGGGCATAAATAGATCGTGAGAGAGCCACTTCTTGCTTTACAATTAACTTGTGCTGGGCCCTAAGCTAAGCTCTTTGCAGCAGGAATTTTCTCCTTCCTTGCTTTATGGAGAGTACACTGCTCTTGCTTCATTTTACAGATGAAGAAACTGAGGCAGAGATGGAGGAGAATTGCTGGCTCTAGGTTACAGGGCCAGGAGTGGCTGAGGTTGCCTCAAACCCAGGACCCTTGGGATTCAGAGCTGGGATCTGCCTCCAGCTCCCTCATTACAGCTGCCCTCTCCTCCTCTGGGGTTTCCCTAGTCCCAAATTTCCATCTGCAGAGATTGCCACTCAGAGAGGTCTGAAGTTTCACCTGCTTGGTTCCCCAGGGTGCAATTTGAGAACAAAGCTTAAAAAAAAAAACCCAAAGGCTATTAAATGCACTAGTGAAGGTCATTGGTTTAAGAGAAAAGGCAAAAAGAAAAGAGACACATCAATTTCAACGGTCTTTCCGGCTAGCATTTTGTTAGCATCAACCCAGGGGATTTAACAACAACAACGACAAAAATGGAGACGATCTGATAATTCTGTATCAAGCCTGCTACTTAGGAAAAGTCTCCAGGGGCCTTTTTGGTGGTGCCAATGCATGGAAATGAAGCAGGCAATTGCTTGACCTCCACGACGTCCTCTTCTAAATCTGTGCTTAAGCTGAAGAGGCTCAGTGAAGACTTGAGTGGCTGCTGCGTGGAGATGCAGGGGCTGAGACTGAACACGAAGTGCTTCTGGGGCTCGTGAAGTGCCCACCTAGTGGAAAGGCTAGCGGGAGGTCCTCTGTGGGCTTTGGTTTCGTGAATGATGGTCCAGCTTGTGCTCGCACCAGCATCCCATTTGCTTCTCAACTCCCTCGCAGGGCACAGATTCAGGAGAAGAGCTGGAGGGGCAGGAAGGCTCAGGCTGCGGTGGTGGAGGTCTCTGGTCCTTCATTCCTGGGGTTGCAACCCCAGCCCCATCCTCTCTCCCACAGCATTGCAGGGATGCTAGGCTAGTGCTGAGACCTCATGTGCTTCGCACAACTAAAATACTAATAAACAAACTGAACACACAGACTTCCTTAAGGTGAAGGATCAGAGAGCCCTGCTGGATCTGGGAATATTTATCTGCCAAGTACCATTTGCATCTTTATCTTCCTGTACCAATGTTTTCCCACTATACCAGGTTGTCTTTCAAGGATTAGGTTCAGCTTTGATCTTGTCATTCCCAGTCCCAGGGCTGGAGACCTGCTTCTGAATTCCACCCTTGTAGCCAAGAGCCATCAGGGACATAAACAGATCGTGAGAGAGTGGCCATTTGCTGAACAATTAACTTGTGCCAGGCCCTGCACTGAGCTCTTTGTAGCAGGACTCTTCTACCTCCTCATCCTATGGGGTGGATGCTCCATGCCAGGTGCTGGACCAGCAGGGGAAGGGAAGGGGATCTGAAATCCAGAGAGCAGTTGGTTGGCTCTGGCCCATATGGGAATCCCACGGGAGTCCTGGTCTCTGCACTATTGAAACAGCCCTCCTGGCTGGGTCTATCTGCTTCTCTTTGGTGGGGGGCATGTCCCCTTTGGCAGGACCATAGGAGTCTGGGATGGGTCCTCAGCATCCTGGGAGGCAGGTGGGCATTGGGAGAGCAGGAGGGGGAGGCAACAAACCAGGCAGATGGTGCTGAAATGCCAGGTGTAGAGTCCTCCTCCTGTCCAAGCTTCTCATTCCTGGGCCAGCCTCATCCTGTGCCTGAGTTGCACTTAGTTGAGCCCCTGAGCCAATGATGTCATCGAGGTTCATTTCCTCTGCCAGTTCCTTTTCCTCTCTGGGACTCTCTCTGAGAGTGGCCCCAGGAGGACACCCAGGCTTCAGTTGGGGTGGCCGGAGCCACTGTGTGCCCTAGCCTGGATGGCCTCAGCAGTCCCTTCACAGTCTCCTGGTCCACCCTTGTCCCAGATGACCAAAGATACTGGGCATCATCTTGTGTGCTTATCGGCCCTGTGCATATTGTCTGGAGATGTACCCTGCTGTTCTGCCCATTTTCTAAAAGATATTTTTGTCTTCTCCGTGAGTTGTAAAAGTTCTTCCTGTATTCTGGGTATAAGTCTTTGTCAGATAGATTTATTTTCAATACTTTCTTCCAGTCTGTGCCTTGCCCCTTTTTTGTTTTTGTTTTCTTAGTGGTGGCTTTCGAGTTTTCGATTTTGATAAAGTTCACTTTTTCAATTTATATTTTGTGGGGTTTTCTTTGCAACCAATCTAAGAAATCTGTGCCCCACAGTTGCAAAGATTTTCTCCTATGTTGTCTTCTAGAAGTTTAGTATTAGCTTTTGCACTTTGCCCTATGATTCGAGTTTTGCTTTTGTATGTGGTGTGAGGTGAGGGTCAATGTTCATTTTCTCTTCATAGGTGTACCCCATAATTCCAGCAGCATTTGTCAAAAAAACTTGTCTTTCCCCATGTTGCCATTGCACTTTGGTTAATCATGAATTTCACGTATGTGTGAAACTATTTCTGTACTCTCTGTTAGATATCACTGATTATTGTGTATCCTTTTGCAAAATCCTCACTGTCTTGGTTATTATGCATTGACAATAAATCTTAAAATCAGATGAGTTTAAGCCCTCCACTTTGTTCTTGTACCTTTTCAGGGGTGAAGCACATAATCTGAAGTCCACATATATTTGGGCAGTGTATCCTTCATATTAATAAAAATACTGATCTAGTAGAGCTACTCTCAGCATTTATATTTATGCTTATTTTTCCATTAACCTTTACCTTTAAATCTTTTTAGGTTAGCTGACACCTTTAAATCTTTCTGAAAACTGCTTTTACTGATGTATATGTGTATCGTACATATGGCATATATATGTGGGTTTATATATCACACTTTGTTTATATACCTATAACTTGATGAATTTTTGCAAACCAAGCCCATACTTATGGGCTACAGTGTGAGATTTTAATACACGTATAGAGTATGTAATGACCATTTGATTTCAGGGTGATTAGCATAGCCATCGCTGCAAGCATTTATCATTTCTGTGTGTTGGGAACATTTGAAATCCACTCTCCTAGCTATTTATTAAATTGTTGTTAACTAATTACAGTCATCCTAGGTGCAATAGAGCCCTGAACTCATTCTTCCTCCCTAGTTGTCCATTTACATCCCTTAACCAACCTTTGACAACCCCACCACCCCTTCAAAATTTGTTCTTTTTAAAAATTGCTTTGGCTATTCTAAGCCATTACCATTTTCGTATACATTTTTTAATCAGCCTGTCAATTTCTCCATTCCAGCAAAATGCCTGCTGGAATCTTGCTTGGGTTACACCGAATCTATAGATCAATTTAGAGAAGATTGACCTTTCAACAATGCCGGCGTCTTCTGATACATCAATAGGGTCTGTCTTCCATTTACTTAGGTGAATATCTCTCTGCAGTGTTTCATGGTTTTCAGTGAGGAGGAGTTACACTTTTTTGTTAAATTCCTTCCTTCTGTGGGTTGTGGTGCTATTGTAAGAGTCATTTTTAAAATTTCACTTTCTAATTGTTTGATATTAGTATATAAACTGTGACTGATTTCTGTATCTTGTATCTTTCAATTTTGCTACATGCACTTATTCATTCCAGTAATTGTTTTACAGACTTCCTAGCATTTTTTACACGAGCAATTATTTTACCCACAAATAGGAACCACTTTATTTCTTATCAAATCTGAATGCTTTTATTTCTTTGTCTTCCTTTTGCAATGACTAGAATTTCAAGTAAATGTTTGAATAGAAGTGGCAAGAGCAAGAACCCTTGTTTTGTTACCAATCTTATAGGGAAGATTAGTGTGATAAATAGCTATAGATTTTACAGATATTACATAACTACCCTTTATTCTTTATAAAGGGTACTCTTTATAAAGCTACCCTTTATTCTACCTTTATTCTTATTTCTCTGGGAGTTTATGATTGGATATTGAATTTTTGTCTGATGTTTTTCTGTATCTATTAAAACGATTATATCGTTTTCTCCCTTCCTTTATTCTGTTACTATGGTGAATGACACTGATTGCGTTTCAAATGTTAAACCAACCTTGCATTTTGAAATAAAATCTACTTGTTCATAATGCATTATTATTTGTATATGTTGCTAGATTTCCTGAGTTGCTAATATTTTGTGAAGGATTGTTGTGTCTATGTTTGTGAGAAGTATTGGCTTATAGCTTTTTTATTTTTCTTGTGATGTCTTTGTTTTGGTATCAGGATCACGCCAGCCTCATAGACAAGTTGGGCCATTTTCCCTTCTCTTCTTCTTTTTGAAAGGGTTTTGTGTACATTTGTTGTTATTTCTTCTTGAAATGTTCTCAGAATTCACGAGTGAAACATCCGGGCCTGAAATTTTCTTGGTGAGATTTATTTTTATTTTTTTTTAATTTTAAAATAACTATATAGATATTCAGATTTTCTCTTTCACATAATGTAAATTTTGGTAGGTTGCATTTTTCAAGACATTTCCCCCTTTTAACAAAGTTGTCACATTTGTTGGCATAAAGTTGTTCATGATATTCTCTTATATATATACATTTTTTTTTTTTTTTTGAGACGGAGTCTTGCTCAGATGCCCAGGCTGGGGTGCGGTGGCGTGATCTTGGCTTACTGCAAGCTCCGCCTCCCGGGTTCACGCCATTCTCCTGCCTCAGCCTCCCGAGTAGCTGGGACTACAGGTGCCCGCCACCTCGCCCAGCTAATTTTTTTGTATTTTTAGTAGAGACGGGGTTTCACCGTGTTCGCCAGGATGGTCTCAATCTCCTGACCTCGTGATCCGCCTGTCTCGGCCTCCCAAAGTGCTAGGATTACAGGCACGAGCCACCGCGCCCGGCCATTTTCTTATATTTTTAATGTCAGTGAATTTGTTTGCAAATAGTTATTCATAATAATTCCTCATCTTTTTAACATCTATAAGATCTGAAATCACATTTGTTCTTTTATTACTGATATTGACTGGTTTTCCTCATTTTTTTCTGGGTAAGTTTAGGGTTTTGTCATTTGCTTCATCTTGTCAAATAATATTTTTAGCTTTGTTAATTTTCTCTATTTTTGATTGATTTCCCACTTCTTTGATTTCTTTTCACATTGTTATTATTTTCTTCCTTCTACATACCTAGACTGATTTTGCTCTTCTTTTAGTTCTTGAGGGAGAACTTTAGATTTTGATTTTAAACCTTTATTCATTTCAGATACAAACATTTTAAAGTTTTAAGTTTCCCTCTACGCACTGCTTTAACTGAATCCCATAAATTCATATGTCATACTTTCATGATCATGTTTTGAACATTTTCTAATTTCCACTGTGATTTCTTCTTTGTCCATGAATTATCTAGAAGTATGTTGTTGACACCCGTATGTTTAGGAGTTTCCCAGATATCTTATTGTCACTGATTTCTAATTTAATTCCATTGCAGTTCGAGAACATGCTCTGTATGACTGCAAGTCTTTAAAATGTATGATATTTGTTTTATGGCTTAGAAACGAGTCATCTTGCTGAGCCGACCACATGTACTTAAAAAAGAAGTCTGTCTTTTGGTTGTTGGGTGTACTGCTCAATACATATCAATTCTATCAATACAACTGATATAATTGATATAATTTGGCTATTTTAAGTCATTACCATTTTCATATAAATGTTTTTCAGTGTTTAATTGACTTTTTTTCTCCAGCTCTTCTATCAGTTGCTAGAGAGGGGTGTCAACGGCTCTTACTACGATCACGGAATTATCTTTCTTCCTTTGGTTTTGTAGTGTTTGTTTCATGTATTTTGAAGCTCTGTTATTAGGTGTACACACATTTGCAATTCTTTTGTCTTCCCAATAAGTTAACCCTTCGATCTTTATGAAATTTCTGTCTTTATCTTTGACAACATTCTTTGTCTATTTCATCTGACATTAATAAAGCTGCTTTAACTTCTTGGTCTGATTGTTTGCAAGATTTATGGTTTTTCATCCATTTACTTTCCATTTGCTTTCAATCATTGTCTTTATATTTAAAGTGCTTCTCTTATAGAGAGTATACAGTTAGGCCTTGCTTTTTTATTTTTAAAAAAAAAATCATCTGGATTACTGTCGTATTACTTGTTTAGTTTTTTCTCTCTGTTTTTTTTTTTTTTTTTTTTTTGGTTCCTCTCCTACTTTCCTACCTTCTTTTGGATTATTTGATTAATTTTTAGAATTCCATTATACTTTACCTCTTGACTTTCAGTGATACATTTTTGCATTACTCTTTTAGTGGTTGTGCTAAGGATTATGATATACTGATATGGTTTGGCTGTGTCCCCACCCAAATCTCATCTTGAATTCCCATGTGTTGGGGGAGGGACCTGGTGGGAGGTAATTGAATCATGGGGGCAGGTCTTTCCCATGCTGTTCTTGTGAGAGTGAGTAAGTTTCACGAGATCCGATGGTTTTTATAAAGTGGGAGTTTTCTTGCACAAGCTTTTTTTTTTTTTTTTTTTTTTTTTTTTTTTGCCTGGTACCATCTCTGTAAGATATGATTTGCTCCTCCTTGCCTTCTGCCATGATTGTGAGGCCTCCTCAGTCATGTGAAACTATAAGTCATTAAGCCTCTTTCTTTTGTAAATTGCCCAGCCTCGGGTATGTCTTTATCCGCAGTGTGAAAATGGACTAATACATATACATCCCCTTATTTTTCAGTCTGGTTAATATTGTACCACTTAGCAATCCTATAGAGGCTTCCACACCCTTATCCTTATGTGATAGTAATCAAATGAATAATTTCATAAACATTATAAACTCCATAAGACCCAGTACGCTTTTTGTTTTAACCAGTCATATGTGCTTTAACAAAGTGAAGGGAGACGTCGTGTTTTTCTATTTACCTCTCTGTTTCCTATTCTTGATGCTCTTGTTTTGTTTCTGAACACCCAGATTTCCACCTGGTGTTTTCTTTCTGCTGAGGAAATTTCTTCAGCATTTCTTGTAGGGAAGGTCTCCTGAGAAAAAGCTGTTTTAGCTTTCCTCTAACTGGAAATGCCTTTACTCTTTGTTGTTGAAGAATATTTAACTGGATATGGAGTTCTGGGTTGAGAAGGCTCTCTTCTTAACCTCCATGATTTCGGATGAGAAGGCTGAGGCTGTGGTTGTTCTCATGTCCTTTTCCTCTTCCTACTTTCAACGTTTCTTCTTTATCTTTGGGTATTAGCCATTTGCTGCTGTGCCTGGATGTGAGCTTCTGCAAATGTACCCTGATTGCAGTTCCTTGTGCTTCTTGAATCATAAATTTATATCTTTGGTCAAAATTCATGAATTTGAGGACATTCTTTCTTCCATTTTTTTCTTTCCCATGATCTCTCCTCTCCTTTCGAGCTTCCAATACTTGTTTGTGAGATTTTCCAAAAATAAGTTTCTGAGGTATGATTCATCCGTACAGTGTCTTCTCTCTCTCGCTCCTTTGGATTAGATGATGACGATAGTTCTATATTCAAGTGCACCAACTCTTCCCTCTATCACCTCCAATCTGCTATTGACTCTATCAGGCAATTTTTTTTCTTCTGCTTTATTTTTGAGTTCTAACATTTCCGTTGGATACTTTTTACACATTCTGTATCTCTGCTACAATTTTTTTCTTCCCTTTTGCTATGAGAATGTTTTCCTTTTCCACACTGAGCATAGTTAAAAATAGCTGTTCTTGTCTAGTAATTCCAACATTCCGTTCATCCTGAGATTTATCTTGGAGTATTTTTCCTCGTAAATGAGTCACATCTTCCTGACTTCAACATTCAAATGTTGAATAATTTTGAAGACTATTACTGCTATGTTGTGAGATTCTGGATTCTGTTATATTGCTGCAAAGAGGGTTGATGTTTTTGTTTTAACAGCCAATTTACTTGGTTAGAGCAAAACTGCAAACGCTGTCATGCCAGTAGTTGACAGGTGTATGAGTCAGGGTTCTCCAGAGAAACAGAACCAATGGGGTCTGCAGAGAGAAAAAGATTCAGTATGAGGATTGTCTCATGTGGCTGTGGAGCCTGAGAAGCTCCATGGATCTGTCACCTGCAAGTTGGAGACCCCGGAGAGCCCATGGTATAAACCCCAGGCTGAGGGGTGGAGGAAACCGATGTCTCAGCTCCAGCATTCAGGCAGAGAGAGGGCATTCTCCTTCCTGCTCCTCTGTTATCTTTAGACCCTTGAAGAGTTGGATGATGCCCATTGGCATGGGGAGTGCTGTTGGCTTTACCGAGTTCACTTACTATCACCGTGTGAGAATGGCCTCATACAAGTGTGGGGCGAGTTTTATGTTTCTCCAGCTTGATCTCCTCCAGAAAACCCCCCACAGGCACACCCAGAAATCACGTTTAGCCAAAGACCTGGGTACTCCATACACTAGTCAAATTGATGCATAAAATGAACAGTCACAGTGGGACCCCAAATCTCACTTCAAGCTGCTTCTCGTCTGTTTCACAAGCATGCTTCGGGGTCCAGCTGGGGTCCTGAGCAGGGCTTTTATACAGAACGGGGGTTTTCTTGGCTTCTTGGCTTTCTCTTTTTCTGGGTTTCGGCTCACTCTCCACCAGCCTGCGGGGTTGGGGCTTCTTTCTGTGCTTCTTCCAGCTAGAATGACAGTAGGTTTTCCCACCAGAGTCTGGCACTACTCCATGACCTTGAGCCCTCTGGACAAGCTGGAGAAACACGAAACTTGCCCAACGTTTATATGAAGCCATTCTCACACGTCTATATAGAAAAAACTGAGACTAAGGAATTTATAAAGAAAAGAGGCTTATTTGGCTCACAGTTCTGCAGCTGGTACAGGAAGCATGGTGCTGGCATCTGCACGGTTTCTCAGGAGGCCTCAGGAAACTTATAATCATGGCAGGAAGGCAAAGAAAGAGGCACGTCTTCCACGGCCGGAGCAGGAGCGACAGAGATTGCTGGGGAGGTGCCACACACTTTTAAACAGCCAGGTCTCATGAGAACTCACTCACCATGTGGTGTCAAGTGGGGAGGCTGCTAAACTATTCATGAGAACCCTGCCCTCATGACCCAATCACCTCCCACCTCCTACCTCCAACACTGGGGATTAGAGCTGAACATGAGATTTGGGTGGGGACACAGATCCACACCACATCAACACTCACCACCTGCACACTCGTATTCCCATCCACTACCTGCCTGTGTGTGTTTATTCCTCACAGCCTTCAGGCCGTTGTGATTTTGCATTTCACTCAGCTGTTAGTTACTTCTTGTGAGAGAATGGTTTTCTGGGAGTTTCTTTGTGTGTCTTGGAAACGGAACCCTGGAAGCCATTTATTGTTTACCAGCTGGAGGGGGCAGGCAAGGAGAAGCAGTTTTATCTTCAAATGCAGCCAGCCCTGGTCCTCTTCCATTTACCAGATCAGCCTTTAACGTGTCTCGCCACTCTGGCATTTTATCCTTGGCCTCCAGAAGCAGCCAGCTGGTGTTTTGAATATTCTGTCTGGAAACTTCATAGATAGCTCACTGAATTTATTAAGGTGATTTCTAATTTTCCATGAAGCCACAGTGGTACCAGGCTTTTTGCCAGGACATGACAGGGGTCTCATACCTCCAAGCTGCTGTTAACATTTCCCTCCCCTTCCTCTCAGCCCTTGCTCGCAGCCTCCTGGAGGCCCCTTGGGTGTCCACAGACACTCTCAGGTCCGGCAGCATATTGCTTCCTCTCAGCAACCGGCCTCAGGGCAAGTCACATTGTTCGGTTTTGGATCTGGCGATACCTCCTCCGGGCCCCATAAGCGATTCCATACCTGTAATGCCTAACAAGTCATTCCACACCTAGTCCTCAAACGACAATCATCATTTATTTTAATCACCAATCTGCAGTTGCAGTAGCGCTCAGAAGGGCCAGTTTCTTTCTGCTCCATAAAGCATCGGCTGGGGTGGCTTGAAGGTGGAGAGGGCCGGCCGTACAGCAGGGGCTGGGCTCACCTGAAGCCTCATCCCACCCTCAGCCACTGATGCTGGCTGGCACCTGGCACCACCACTGGGGGTGCTGGCATAAGACCTTCACACGGCTTCTCCATGTGGCTGCCTGGCTTCCCCCAGCACAGTCGCTGGGTACCCAGGGAAGTCCAGAAGAACAAGGTAGAAACACACACATGGCTTTTTTTTTTTTTTTTTCTGAGACGGAGTCTCGCTCTGTTGCCCAGGCTGGAGTGCAGTGGCCGGATCTCAGCTCACTGCAAGCTCCGCCTCCCGGGTTCACGCCATTCTCCTGCCTCAGCCTCCTGAGCAGCTGGGGGACTACAGGCGCCCGCCACCTCACCCAGCTAGTTTTTTTTTTGTATTTTTTAGTAGAGACGGGGTTTCACCGGGTTAGTCAGGATGGTCTCGATCTCTTGACCTCGTGATCCGCCCGTCTCGGCTTCCCAAAGTGCTGGGATTACAGGCTTGAGCCACCGCGCCCGGCCCACACATGGCATTTTTGTGAGCTGGCCTTGGAAGTCACATCACATCGCGTCTTCTGTACCCCATTGGGTGAGGTGGCACAAAGCCTGCCTGGGATCCAGGAGTGGGGACACAGGCTCCACCACAAGGTAGGAGTAGGGCTGCCCTCACATTGTAGGAAGAGCACGCATGGGGGATGGAATCTCTCAGGGTGGCAGGCCTGGAAAAGACCAACTGCCACGGCATCTGATGAATGAGTGAACATTAATAATTATTCATGAAGAAACAACCATCTTCTCTTCTGCTTTAAAGAGCTCAGAATGGATTGTCCAAATAGTTCTGTTTTAAAACACCTCTTTGGTCTGCAGCATTGCACTATGCACTACTAACAAATTATATTCTTCAACTAACAATACTAACCACGGCTATGATGGAAAAGAATGCTCACACGGTGGTGGTTGTATGCCAGGCCGTTTTCGTAGGGCTTTACGGGGGTTAACTCATTGAGAGTCTCCTTCTTCGAAGTCTCTGACGTCATTTCCCATCCCTTCCTCTCTCAGCCCTCATTCTCAGCCTCCTCGCAGCCCTTTGCCTATCCACAAACACTCTCAGGCCCATTGTAACCAAAAGAGACCAAACATGAGAGCCCTGAGATTTGAAGTCTGAAATCCTGACGCAGACGAAGGCACCCACACGTGCCTCGTGGCAGGTTTTCTCCCCACCACGGCCTGGCTCACCACGCTGCTTTTCTCCTCTTTGCCCTGAGGTCTGGTCCCCTGGGAGGCCTGATGACCCCCCACGTATCCAGGGCTCAGCACGACAGGCCCAGCGTTGCAGTGGGAGTGCCAGGGAGCCCTCATGAGTCCAAGCCCGTCTTGAATTTGGAACAGGAGGTGAGAGGCACAGGGTCAACGGCCCAGGGTCAGTGTGAAGGCAGAGCAGGGGCACCCTGGGGAGTGATCTGGCCACAGATATTTGGAGGTTCTTTCCAGTTCCTTTTTTTTTTTTTCTTTTTTTTTGAGACGGAGTCTCGCTCTGTCGCCCAGGCTGGAGTGCAGTGGCGCGATCTCGGCTCACTGCAAGCTCCGCCTCCCGGGTTCACGCCATTCTCCTGCCTCAGCCTCCCGAGTAGCTGGGACTACAGGCGCCCACAACCGCGCCCGGCTAATTTTTTGTATTTTTAGTAGAGACGGGGTTTCACCGTGGTCTCGATCTCCTGACCTTGTGATCCGCCCGCCTCGGCCTCCCAAAGTGCTGGGATTACAGGCGTGAGCCACCGCGCCCGGCCCTTTCCAGTTCTTAAATGCTGCTTTGAATCAGATGAGAGAGCAGGGGAGCCAGGAGGGCCGCCCATTCAGAGCCTGCTGGACACTGAAGCATCGGCACAGTGGGGGGTCCGAACCTGCCTTACCTCACTCTGGATTGCCTGGGTCTGCAGGGGCACCACCGGATGCTCACCCAACCACAAACACAAGCCAGCAGGCGGGAGCTGGGCAGGCCCCTCAGTCGTCCTCTAAGGCGGCTCCTACAAGACCAGGGGCGTGGGCACACTTGACCCTTGTTCGGTTTGTTCTGACAGACGAGACCCGAGCAGCATTTCCTGTTACTGTCTCCTGAACCACCAGAGTGGCCTTCTGTCCATTCTGCCCCCTGCACCCCCATATTACATCCACCCTGCCACACTGTGTCCTCGAGGGAAACGGCCTCTCTTCCACACTGGTCTGCAGATCTTATCTTGCTCTTTATTTCCAAGGTAACAGTCAAACTCCGTATCTGGGACCTGATTCCTGTCCCTCCTGTCTTGGAATGAAAGGAAGGGGCTGCCTCTGTTTCAGGGATTGGAGGTCCATGACTTTGACTCTTTGGAAGCAAATCTTGCTGGAGGAAGAATGCTCCGTAGAGACGGGTATCCATCCCCACGGCAGATCACATCTGCATCATCAACAGCCTGTGGCTGCTGCGGCCCAGGGGTCTCCTCGGCTTCTGGTAACAGAATTCTCTCGCCTTTGCCCACCAATCAGAAATAAAAGCAGGGGCAGGTAGAAACGGTGGGCAGTGTGGCGGCGTGTGGCCAGGCCAACGACTGAGGCAGGTTGAGGTACTTTTTCTCCCAGCCCGTCTGTTTCTAGATAAGATGTGGAGGGGATGTTTTTGGACAGGACTGATTTTATTCCAGGAAATGGGAATTGGGTTAGCACAAAACTCCCCGTGGATCTGCCCAGTCCCTTGCTGGGCTGAGTGGGGACAGAGCTGGCCAGATCTCCCCTCTAGCGAGCTGCCTTGCTAGACTGGCTTTCAGAGGGGTCTCTCCAGAATCCATTCTCTAAGCCTGGCATCCACATTCAGGGGAGCAGTGGTTGGTTTCTGTAATCTACTGTGTTTTGTCACACAGAGAGGGTATTGATTGAACAGCTCGATTCTCTTAGCAGGTGCAGAGCAATCCATCCTCATTTGCTGCAACACGGGGCATTTATTCTTCCAGCAGACCAAGTTCTCCATCAGGGCCCCTCCCGCCGGGCAGGAGCTGCTGTGGAGGATGCAGGCAACTTGCATGTTGTGGGTCAGTCTAGTTTCTTACCCTGTCATTTCCCTAAGTGCCTTCTTTCCAGGCACTCTCAACTCCCCAAACTACAGAGGAAGGCAGGTCCTTTAATTGTCCATCACACACATTTGGTGGTGTGAGAGAGGAGATGAAAGGAAAACATCCTGTACTTAGTCAAGCTGCCGTTGAAATTGATTTCTCAGAGCTTAGCGTGGAGTCTGTAGCTGCGGAAATGCAGGAAGGCACATTATGCAGAGAGAATTGAGGTGCACGGCTCCGCTCTGGCTGGCTGGGGGCCACTTGCGTTTCTCAACGGATCCGCACCGGGCGTCTCCCTTTGCGAAGGTGGGCGCTCCTCAGGCCCCTGCACTTTGCCACCCACACTTCCGAGTCCCTTTGCTGTGTTTTGCCACCACGGTGCCCCCGACGGACCTGTGGTTCCACAGACAAAGCAGCCTCATTGCCACTGGGCTGTGTGTCTCTCTCCAAACTCCAGTCAGCCTCCTCCCTGCCTTCAAAATGCACTTTACCCATGCCCTCGGCTGCTCTCAGGCCTCAGCCTCAACCCCAGACCACCTGGAATCCGCACCACAGTGCCTCAGGCACCCACACTTCTGGTATGACAGCTCCTTCAATCAGCATGGGGAATGAGTGGTCCCAGGAAGGAGGGTGGGTGGTGCTGCTGGCACCTCCTCCCAAATGAGGGGAGGAGTGAGGTGGGGGTCAGGCTGCCCCAGCTCTGCCCTTGGGATTTCACAAACTGCATCTGGCGGGCAGTGGTGGCTGCCTGGTTTTCTCCATATAAGTCATTTCTAATGTTTTGCAGCCAAAATACACTGCAATACAGAACCTCACGTCTTCGTACACAGGTACAAGTGTAGGGTTAAAAGTGGTCAAACAGGTGGGGTTGTGGTGGCTCATGCCTGTAATCCCAGCGCTTTTTGGGAGGCCAAAGCAGGCGGATTGCTTGAGCTCAAGAGTTCAAGACCAGCCTTGGCAATGTGGCAAAATACCGTCTCTACTAAAAATACAAAATTTAGCCAGGCGGTGGTGGTGCACACCTGTAGTCACAGCTACTCAGGAGGCTGAGGTAGGAGGATCACCTGAGCCTGGGAGGTCAAGGCTGCAGTGAGCTGTGATTGTGCCACTACTCCAGCCTGGGCAATAGAGGGAGACCCTGTCTCAAAATAAATAAATAAATAAATAAATAAATAAATAAATAAATAAATAAAGAAGCGGTCAAAGAAAAGTTATGTTCAGTTTTATTTCTGACAGATATTATTGAATCATATTCTAAAGACTCAAATCAACATTTCCCATAAAATTTTATGAGCATGTTTAACCACCTTGTAGTATTACAAATTTATATTTCTGTCATACTTAATGGGTATTTTTTTTCCTGGCATTGAATTGCCCTTTGCATTTCTTTTTCTGCCAAGTCTTCACGCACGCGCTTTGCCTGTGGTTTCTACTGGGTTCTTGGTCCTTTGCAAATGGATTTGTAAGAGGATTTAAATATTAAGGAAATTAACCTTTTGCCATATGTTGAAAATGTGTTATTCTTAGTTTGCCTTTGGCTTTTGGCTTTGTCTGTCAGCTAAGAAGGTTTAATTTTTGTGACAGGATGTTTTTCCATCTTTCTTTTTATTGGTTCTTGGTTTTAAGAGCTCTGTACTTTAAGATCATTACCAAAAAAAAAAAAAAACCTCATATTTTCTTCTAGTAAGGTTATTTTTATTTTTTATTTTTTGGTATGTCTTTACTCTCATGAATGTATTGTGGTGTAGGGAGCAAGATAGGAAGACACTTCCCCCACAAGGCCAGCCAGTGTGCCCCAACCCTCTAAGCAAGCCAAGGGCTTCCCGCTTTGCTATGTGAACTCGCAAGCGTGCGGGGCCACTCTGGAGCGCTGCTCCCCACGGGGGTCTGTCTGCCGATGCATTCGCCAGCGCCAGCCTGCTCTGATCCCTGGAGGTGTAGGACATGCTTCATGCCTGGTGGGACTGGGCCTGTGCTCCCCAGTGACTATGTGCACCCTCCTTGCCTGGGCTGGGCCCGGCATCCTGATCTGAGCAGGAGAGAAGGTAGGAGGTTCCTCCAGACCCCAGTGTTGTCCAGGATCAGCCTTCTGGGGTGTGAAGAGGATGTCAGGGGCTAAAATACTCCCCAACATGGAAGACAGCTGAGGCCCTTGAGTCATCAGGCTGCCTCTACCTGGGCCAGTGCTCAGACACCAAGCGCTGGACGGCAAAGACCTTTCACAATGCCGTGCTGGGCTCAGAGGGAGCGCTGACCGTTGAAGGGTCAGTTGGGATGTTGGGCTTCTGTCTTTTAGATGTGGTGCAATCCCCTTGTCCTCCACCCCCGCCTGCCCCACATTCCAGGCTCTCAAGAGACCTGGGAAGCTGCTCTATGCCTAGTGGTCCAGGGACAATATGGGGTGTTGGAAAGGTCCCTAGTGAAGTTTTGGATTTTAAGGAGTGGGTAGGAATGCCGCTCAGTCCCGTGGGAGGCGGCCCCAGCAAAGATGCTTGCCCATGAGCAGGTTGTGGTCAGCAGACTGGACCACTTAGAGCCCACAGCCCTGGGAATGCTCCTCCCCAGAGGGTTCAGAGTCTGAGTGAGCTCCCGAAGTGGCCCTACCATGCACCTGCTTTGCTATGTGGGCCTTCCACTCAGATTTCACTGGTTGAAAAAGAGCCATGGCTGACAATGTGTTTGCTAATGACTCTGAGCCCATGCTCCCTCCCTTTTATGTGTGGGAAGGTGAGTGCACAGGTCTCACATGCGGGCACCTCTTTTTCATGCTCAGCACACAGCTGAGTGGGGCACAGCTAAGAAGCAGCTGTGATTGTTCCTCATCGCCACCCTGCCCCCACCCAGGGTCCACCAGAGATACTGCAGGAGAGAGTCCCAGCCCCACAGCAGCTTGGGGACCGCCAGGATGAGCAGAACCTCGTAACTGACCTTGTTTACACAGGCGGCAGGTCATTTGGCTCATGGCAATGGCTCTTGATGGCAGCTGACAGATGCTGAATGGCACCTGTGCCCGTGGCCCACAGCACAGCCCGGAAGGCGCCAAGCAGAAAAGTGCCTGCCCCCGGCCATTAGCTGGTCTCCCCAGGCCCACACCCTGCCCGGACCAACTCTGCTGCCCACCGGTTCCTGCTCCCGCCCGTCACGCCACTGACATTGCCTGGATCCTCCTCCCACAGGCACGGAAGCGTGCTGTCATCCCCGTCTGACAAAAAGCAACGATGGAAAACCAAAGCCCAGACTGCCCAGCCCCGTCCCTCCGGACCCTGCACTGCTTCCTCTGCCCTTTTTACCCCCAAACAGCTGCAAATAACTCTCTGACTTGCTGTCCCCAGTCTGCGTCTCCCATCCCGCAACCAGCCCTCTCCATTCAGCACCTCCCATGAGTCAATGACTTCCTGCACTGGCGTCTTGCTCCCTCTGGCAGCATTTGGAACTGCTGTGACGGCATCTCCGGTCCCCTGCACACATGTCACTTTGCTCTGCCACCCCCTCCTCGCGAGGGTACCAGGTGCTGCCTTATTTCTCCTCTGCGGATGGCCTGGTCCTGTCTTGGGGCTGAACACCACGGCCTGCTGGTCTCTGCACAGGACTCTGCCTCCTGGCCATCCTCCTGCAGCCTGCCTGTCAGCGGCACTGGCTCTGTCCCGCTAGGTGTTCAGGCTGAAGTTTTGGCGCTGCCCCGACACTCCTCTTTCCACATCTAGTCCATGAGCAGGCCCTGCGGGCTCCCTTCCACTATGCATGGTCCCATGCACACCGCGGGGCTGGCTTCCCGGCCTGAGACCTGGGCAGCAGGTCTCACGCTTGGCTTGATCCTCTGCTGTTGGAGGCCTCACCCTTTTATTTTTCACTGGGTCCTGCACACCATACAACTGGCTCCTCCTGCACAAATCATTTCAATAGCCTCCTGGACCCAGACCATCCTCCTGCCCTCCCTAACCCTTTATTCTCTCTTCTAACTCGGTGGTGAGATTGTAATTTTTTTTTTTTTTTTGAGACGGTGTCTGGCTCTTGGTGCCCAGGCTGGAGTGCAATGGCGCAATCTCTGCTCACTGCAACCTCCTCCTCAAGCAATTCTCCCGCCTCAGCCTTCTGAGTAGCTGAAATTACAGGCGTCCACCACCCTTCCTGGCTGATTCGTTTGTATTTTTAGTAGAGACAGAGTTTTGCCAGGTTGGCCAGGCTGGTCTCGAACTCCTGACCTTAGGTGATCCACCCACCTTGGCCTCCCATGGTGCTGGGATTACAGGCGTGAACCGCCGTGCCCAGCCCAAGAGTGTGATTTAAAAGCACTTGTCATATCAGGTACCCTCTGCTGGTTTCCCATATCACTCAGGGAGAAGGCCAAAATTCCTACAGTGTCTGACAGGCCCTCTCTGCCCAGCCCCTCCTGCTGTGATCTTCTCTCCCCTAGGAACCAAGGCAAGCCAGCAGCCACTAGCAGCTGAAAAAGTCAAGAGACTAAATCTGCCCCCAGAGCCTCCAGAATGCAGCAGCCCAGCCAGTACCTTGACTTTAGCCCAGTGAGGCTGAGTCCAGATTTCCGATGTCCAGGATGGCAAGAGGAAACATGTTTTATTTTGAGCTACCATGCTGATGGGAATTTCTTGCAGCAGCAACAAGAAACTCGTGCCTCTGGCTTAAAAGACATTTTGCTTATTTGTTTCTTTTTTATCGCCTCCAATAGAATGAAACCTTAAAGAAGGCAGACACGCCCACCTGTTTTGTTCATGATCGTGTGCCTGCTGACTGAACAGTCCTGGCTCGCAGTGGGCACTCCGTGAAAACTGCGTGTTGTTCAGAAAAATAAAAAGAAAAAGGACGTTAAACATGTGAAAAGATGCTCAACCTCACTCCTGACCTCAGAGATGAAAATTAAGATCAAGGCCAGGTGCTCATGCCTGTAATCCCAGCACTTTGGGAGGCTGAGGCGGGTAGAACACATGAGGTCAGGAGTTTGAGATCAGCCTGACCAACATGATGAAACCCCATCTCTATTAAAAATACAAAAATACAAAAATTAGCCAGACATGGTGACTCATGCCTGTGATCCCAACAGCTTGGGAGGCCGAGGCGGGCGGATCACTTGTTGGGAGTTCAAGACAAGCCTGGCCAACATGGTGAAACCCCGTCTCTATTAAAAATACAAAAAAATGAGCCAGGCGTGGGGGCGCACACCTGTAGTCCCAGTTACTCGGGAGGCTGAGGCAGGAGAATCACTTGAACCTGGGAGGCAGAGGTTGCGGTGAGCTGAGACCACACCACAGCACTCCAGCCTGGGCAACAAGAACGAAACTCTGTCTCAAAAGAAAAAAAAAAAAAAGAAAGAAAGAAAAAGAAAATTGAGATCATACAGAGAAACCATTTCTCATTTATCAGATTGACCACCGGCACTGTTGGCGAGGCTGTGGGGGATGCGGGAGTCCTCAGGTTTTGTTGATAGGAATGTGTTATGAGCTACTATGTCCTCTCCAAAGAGAAATACGTGGAACACTAATGTTAGGGGAACAGGAGCCTGGCAGAGCCAGAGTGACGTCATTTTAAGTTCAGCTCTATCTTGATACTAGCAAGGCACATTCCTTGCCAGTCATGACCCGTGGTCCTGAGATGTTCACGGATGAGGAAGTGGCCTAAAGATGCCTGCAAGGACCCGCTCCTACAACAGAAAGTCCAGAGGCCCCAGTGCCCTTAACCATATATGTGTTCACAATAATTCAAGTTATGCTTTCGTGCACTCACACACTGGAGTGTCGGGGATAGCTTTCCTTAAATCAATAAAGTAATAAATGTCATCATGTTGTCAGCCCACCCTCAGGTAGGCACAGCTTAATTTAGTTTTTCCTATTCTTTTTCGAGATGAGAGTCTAGCTCTGTTGCCCAGGCTGGAGTGCAGTGGCACGATCTTGGCTCACTGCAACCTCTGCCTCCCAGTTCAAGCGATTCTGCTGCCTCAGCCTCTGAGTAGCTGGGGTTACAGGCACGTGCCACCACCCCTCCAAATTTTTGTATTTTTAGTAGACACAGGGTTTTGCCGTGTTGGCCAACCTGGTCTCGAACTCCTGACCTCAGGTGATCCACCCACCTCAGCCTCCCACAGTGCTGGGATTATAGGCATGAGCCACCGTGCCTGGCCCCAGTGTTTACAAAGATAAGATCACTATATAAGAAAAACTGTTGTTGCGTTCCTCAGCTTGCTTTCTGTGGACAGACACCCCACTCTGTAATGGAGCAGCTTTCAATGAACTCTCTTCTCACTACACTCTGTGACTAGTCTTGAATTTCCTCCTGTGCATGATCCAAGGATCCTCTCTCAGAGTCTGGATGGAGACCCCTTTTCCGGTTACACTAGCTCTTGGTACCTGTGACCTTATTTGGAAACAGGGCCTTTGTAAATGTAAGCAAGTTAAGATGAGCTCATCAGGAGGTGGGCTCCAAGTCAATGCTACTTTCTTATAAGAGACATACAGGGAGAAGACGGCCATGGGACAATGGAGGCAGAGACTGGAGTGATGAATCTAGAAGCCAAGGAATGCCGGGGGTTACCCGCCAACACCAGAAGTTGGAAGGAGCAAAGAAGGAATTTCCCCTACAGGCTCCAGGAGGAGTACAGCCCTTGCCCATACCTTGATCTTGGACCTCTGACCTCCATAAAACAATCCATTTCTGTGGTTTCAGTCACCCAGGCTGTGGTCCTCTGTTATGAAAGCCCTAGGGAACTAACACAGAATGCGAAAGAAGCTGGTCTCTGCCAGAGAAAATTTGGCAATCTCTCTAGTGAAGATAAAATGGAGACACAACACTGTGTCCTGAACACCTTGTAATAACAAGATTGGAAGCCACTTCTGTGTGTGTTTGTAGCTGTCAGGTGAATAAAATATGGAACATCCTTGGCTGTTCTGTGCAGCAGTAAAAACAAGTGAAGACAACATCTGCATCCCGTCCCGGTAGGGTCACGGGAACATATCATAGGTGGAAAAGGAAAGAAGTAAAATGGTGTGCAGAGCAGGCCACCTTCATCTAAGAAAGGGGCCTGTGGATATAATTGTACGCAATAATGCATGCATACATATATAATCCCTTGCAGTTTAAAATGTGGGAGAGTAAGTTTTAAAATCCTGTGGAATAGTTATCTGCGGTGAGAGGAAAAAGAGAGGAGGGGAAGGAGGAATGCTGGCTTTTTCCACACCTGCCTTCTTGTGAATTACTGCAGGTAACTTTAAAACCTTTAACTTTAAACTTTAACACACTGTGTAGAGCTAGTGAGACATATCCTATGTCTCACTATAGAGAGACATATCCCATTGATGGAGAGATGCTAAGTGATCTTAAACTGTTTATGGCAACTATACTATTAGTCATGGCATTGTTGTTGGCCTTGTTGTTCTGAAAATACTATGGGTGTGTGGGTGGAGCATACACAGGTAGTGAGACACAGCAATTATGTATAGAGATGACGAATGTAAGAGAAAAAAGACACAGATATAAAATGGAATAAACCACATAGAAGCCAGTCATCCTACATTGGCAGGGTAAATATTACTATGATGTTATGGTGTATTTTCTCATAGTGTGTGTGTATTACTTCTGTCCACCAAAAAGGCCAAGAAACGATGACAAATTCAGTAACAATGAACACCCTTAGCACAAAGACTGTGGTCTCTAAATACCATTCCCCACCACAACGGCCCAGGGTTCTTTGGAGAAATGGCTGGTCCGCTTTGGGGCCAAGAAGTATCCAAGTTGAATCTGGAGCGTCTTATTGTGCCAAAATAAAGGATGCATTGAAGATGAGTGTGCTTGTGCCAAAGACACTAGGCCCTCCTCGCCACCCCTGCATGGGCAGTGAACACTCTTCCATATCAGCGTTTCTCCCCACATACACCTTAACTTGCCTCAAGTCACACACACACACACACACGCACACAATTTTTTTAAAAAACAACAAGCATATATATTTTTTTAAATCTTGTATGTGAAGCATCTTAATCCATGAACCTTTCATTGCGCAATGTACTGTGTGCCCGACCCTGAGAAGGGAACAGGGCCTGTGGTCTTGAGGAGGTCCCTGGAAGACAAACACTGAACATGAAGATAGAGGAGGATTCCATGCGATTATCGTATGTGCTATGAAGGCTCAGCCATCCTGGAGACTCTTGAGCTGAGAGACGCGGAGACCTTCCCAGAGAAGGTGGGAAGGGAAGAGCGGGATGAAGGAGGTGAGAGCTGTGGAACTCCAGCTCCGGTTTCTCCCCCTACATTGCATCGAGAATGCCGGGTCCTGAATGCATTATTTTACTCAGTGCTATGTGGGCTAGATAAAAGGTGTCCACATGCTTCCGGGGCTCCACAGTGCAGGCAGATTTTCTGAAGGAATTGGTTATAAATAATTAATGTTGACTTCTTCGGTTTTATGTAATGAAAATATTTTTTGGTTTGTCTTCTTTTTTATAACCTTGTTTGTTGGTATATGCTACAGAATTTTAAATGTATGCACATTCATATTTCCCTTTTTGATTTTTTTAATCATACTTAAAATGAAATTCTGCACCACGAATGAACGGAAATAACTTCTTAGGCTTTTTATCTTTAAATAAATAATGCTAACCACCACTGCATGCACCTGGTCGCTCCTGCTCACTGCTGGGCCCCTGCTCACTGCTGGGCTCCTGCTCACTGCTGGGCCCCTGTTCCCGGCTGGGCTCCTGCTCACTGCTGGGCCCCTGCTTCCGGCTGGGCTCCTGCTCACTGCTGGGTTGTACTTCCTGGCAGACTTCCTACATGAAGCAGGTGCCAGGTGAGATTTTGGGTGATGGTTGAATAGGCTTGTAACCTGAACAAATGTCATCCACAAATCCTGGGGTCTTTGCATAGCATGGTGAACTCTCAGCCTTATTTTGATTGGATTTTTCATGGGAATCCAATCAAAGGACGCAGGAGGGTGCTGCACTGAAGGGCTTGAACTCACCTTTCCAAACATAAGGTCAGCTTGGCGTCCAGGTTTTTGAACTGGATGCCTGTGGAAAAGATGCCAAGTCAGAAGCATCCCCCGCTGAACTCTGGCAATGATCTTCCCTCTGCGGGAGCGACGTGGAGGAGCTGCCTCCGTGAGGGGTGGGCTCAGCCTCTGTCCCAGGTACTCACCTCCTGGGTGGTGGAGGCTGACAGAAAGCTTTCACCTGCTCGGAGTGATTGTTGTTCTCCTGGAAGATGCAAACCTGGGAAAACACAGCTTTGGGGAAATTGGGTGCCTCATCGGAGAGTAGGAGCTGGCATAAATGTGAGAATTTGCCTGGGGATGGCAAATTTTGTGTCCATAGCAGAACATCTGAAAAAAGAATGGACCGTCCAGTGTGTCTGAACTCGTCAGACGGGCCCTGCCTGGCACTCTGCAAAGGCAATTTCTGCTCATCCTGCAAAGGTAGTTTCTGCTCACCTTGCAAAGGCAGTTTCTGCTCACCCTTCAAAGGCAATTTCTGCTCACCCTGCCCCTGGCGTTCACAGAGAGGGAACCTCGAGGGGCTTCTCACTCCTCCCCAGTGCCTCGGCATCTCTCAGAGGAGCTGCTCAGCGGGGCCTCGGTGGCTGGTGGCTCACATCAGAGATGAAGTCCGTGCCGTGCTGAGCTGAGCATGCACCACCGGACGCTGCAGGTCTGGGTCCAGCCGTGGCCAGCGGCTTTTCCGTGTTACCCCACAGCCTGCAGGTGTCGGGTGTGAGCACGTCCCGGGGACCTGCATTTCTGTAGCGAGCACCCTGCACTCGCTGCGCCTCACCTCTGGCTCCCACTTTGGGAATCACAGAGGCAGGATGTTCTCGGACCGTGGCCTGGTCAGTACCCCTGGTAGCTCCCAGCTGGATACACTCAGGAAGGTGTCCACCTGGAGCATAAGCGTCCGCTCTTTTGCCCAGGGGGCCCCAGAGCAGAGTGAAAATGTGGGACTTCTGAAGACCTCCCTTAGTCCGTTTGTGTTGCTACCAAGGAATACTGAGGCTGGGTAATTCATCAAAGGAGAGAGGTTTGCTTGACTCACAGTTCTGCGGGCTGTACAAGAAGCATGGTCCCAACATCTGCTTTGGGTGGAGGCTTCAGGAAGCTTCCACTCAGGGTGAGAGGGGAAGGGAAGTGTTGCATGGCAGGGGAGGGAGCAAGAGAGAGGGAAGGGAGGCGCCAGCCTCTTTTAAACTGTCAGTTCTCCTGGGAACTCCTAGAGCAAGAACTCACTTATTACCTGGAGGGCAACACCAAGCCATTCATGAGGGAAACCCCCCACCCCCACCCCGCCCCACCACGACCCAAAAACCTCCCACCAGGCCCCAACCACCGCCAACACCGAGGGTGAAATTTCAATCTGAGGCTTGGCAGGGCCAAACAAACCACAGAAAACTCTGTCCCAAGAAAACCCCAAACATGACAATCTATCCATGCTGTCCTCAAGGCGCCCGGGGTGATCTCTGTCCAAAACGAAGCAGAGGCTGGAAACTGGGATGGTTCTCCCTGGAGCTCTCCTGGGAATAGTGGGTGTTTATAACATTGAGAAAATGACGCATTTCTTTTTCTGATAATGGAGTCCTAGGATAAGAATTGCCAAAAATTAAAAAATTAAAAAAAAAAAAAGCCGTTAAGACCTGATGTCACTCTACCTGCCGGGCGTTGCCAGGAACGAAGATGGGCCCAGCTGAGGGCCCTGTGCATGTCTTGTTTCCCTACTTGTGTACTTCCCAGGGGTTGCCGCCACGAGTTCACTGTGCTGTTTCTGGAGAGACCCTGGGTGGGATCCTCCCAGCCCAGCCCAGCCCTTGAGAACATGGTGAAGCCCGTGCCTCTTGCAAAGGCCACGTGAGAAGGATCAAAGTCAGAAACATCCGAGGGACACAGTGTCCGTGGATTAGATCAGAGAGATGGATTCGATGGAGAGGAATATGGGGATCACGACCTGTGGGTCCGCATCAGTGTCTGACTTTAGCTTGTAGGAACTGAAAATTGCTTCATAAGGGAGTAATAAAGATTTTTTTAAAAAACAAAACATCTTCAAAAGGACACAGCTTGAAGATGCTCCCACTAGTCAATGATGCGACAATTTGGGCATAAAAATAACTGTAATAGATTGAAACACATCAAATGTGTTGAAAATTCATGAGCTCATAGCTAAGCTAAAGAAAGCCACACTGGTCCCCTGGGGTGGGCGCGGGGGCACCAACTCATCCTTCCGGAAACTGATAAATGCAAGGAAAAGCCGAGCCTCACTCTCCTTCCCCATAGGGACCGAGCCCTGGTGGGAAGCTTCTTTACACAAGTCCTCCAGCTCAGAAGCTCAGAGTGGAACTGTGACAGCCGCCCTCCTTTGCAAACCACTGGGAGCTTCAGAAGGAAACCTCCTGGGGTTTTATAATGACTGGGTAAGGGTGATACCATCTCCTCCCATACAGAAAGGCAACAGGATATCACATGCACCTCCCGAGGCAGTACAGTGGGAAGCGCCCACTCCACCCATGAAGGGCTCCTGCCTAAAAATCGCACCCTGCTCTCATCATGCCTCTAGGTCTAAGCACCTTACAGGAGGTCCAGGGGACAGAGAGATGTTCAGACAGGAGGTCCAGGGGACAGAGAGACGTTCAGATGACAGCACAGGTGCAGTCAGCCAGCTCCAAACTGCAGGCATGCGAAGGGCGGATGACTCCATTAATTCAACAACAAATGGCAAGAAAGAGAACTGCGGGGAGACTGTTGTCCTGGCCTCCTAGGGCAGCCAAAACAGATACCAGACTGTGTAGCTCAAACGGCAGACAGTGCTTTCTTATAGTCTGTGGGCCAGGAAGTCCGGGATCTAGGTGTGCCTGGAGCAGTGCCTGGCACAGAGTCAGTTCTCAACAAGCATTATCCACTGTGGTCCAAGCATTGGCCGTATGTGTGGTCTCTGTGTGGGTGGGGCTCTTCTGGCCACCCTCCCCTCTATTCCCTCTGCCTTCTGTGTCTGCTGGCTGCAAGCAGGTGCCATCTATGTGGTATAGCCTGGGGTATGATGGAACCCGTGAGGTTTGTGCTAATGGATCTGTGGTCTGAATTTAGATGAGCATCTCGGAATCCTGAGAGCTGGCCCTGCTCCCAGACCACCAGACTTCTTCTCCACCCCCAACTAGAATCCCCTCCTCAGCATCCTGCCCCCAGAGTCAGAGATCTTCCCTAGATGGGGGCGCAGCACTGCTCAGCCCTAAGGATTCATACTAGGATCAATGTAGACATGATGGGGGGTCCTTTATGTGAGGCTGCAGTCAACCATCAAGGCTGCCAACGTCAGCCATCCCCAGAAAGGTGTGGGGGTGCATAAGGAGTCTGGGCACTCCAGACATGCAGCGAAGGGATCCAAGAGTACCGTGTGCACACACGTGTATGTATGTGTGCATGCACGCCTGTGTGTGTACGCATGCATGTGTGAGCCTGTGCGCACATGTCCGTGTGTACATCTCCAGCCCCGCCATCCTTGTCTCCTCATTGTGCAGACATGAGGAGGTCAGCTCCCACAGTGGGAATCGGCTTTGAGATTCTTCTGGTCCTTCTTGCACCATCTTTTCCCATGGTCAGTCGGACAGGTGTCTCAGTGATGCATAATACATGGGACAGCTGTACCAAGCTCTTAGCCTTGGCAGGTTTCCTTGTCCCACCCTCCTCCAGACACTCACGCTGGGTGTGTTTCAGCAGAGGTTCTAGCCGCCTGGGGTGTGGGCCCCGAAAGATAACTTCTGAAAGTTGCCCTCCCCACATACAGGGAATGGGGACAAGCGTAAGTGACGTCGGGGTACGACCTGCTCTAGAGATGGGTAGCATCCCGGTCTTCCCTCACAAGGGCATCTCCCTCCACCTACAAATAAACCTGCCTGGAGCAGGGCAGGTGAGGTACCAAGGCTGATTAATCCCAGATACTGCAGGGTAGCGGGTTAATATACTCCAGGCAGATGGAAGCAAACTGGTTTGCAAATCAAGGTCAACTAATTCATTTATTGATCCAAGAGCTGCCTCTCATGTTCCCTTTTATCAAAGAGTCTTCTCTTCCTTTGTCTTCAAGAGTTAGCCCAGGGCCTCTGGGGAGGCCCAAACAGTGGACCCCACTCTGCTGACTCTCCTGCCCACTTCCCCTGGGGTTTGCTCCCCGAGCCTCTGGCCCTGGTGTCCTTGTGATTGTCTGGCTTAGGTTGCTCAAAGCCCCAGAGGTGAGTTTGCTCATCTTTTTTTTTTTTTTTTTTTTTTTTTGAGACAGAATCTTGCTCTGTCGCTCAGGCTGGAGTGCAGTGGCCGGATCTCGGGTCACTGCAAGCTCCGCCTCCCGGGTTCACACCATTCTCCTGCCTCAGCCTCCCGAGTAGCTGGGACTACAGGCGCCCGCCGCCACGCCCGGCTAATTTTGTTTTGTATTTTTTAGTAGAGACGGGGTTTCACCGTGTTAGCCAGAATGGCCTCCATCTCCTGACCTCGTGATCCGCCCGCCTCGGCCTCCCAAAGTGCTGGGATTACAGGCGTGAGCCACCACGCCCAGCCGAGTTTGCTCATCTTTTCTGTAGCATGGAGCTCCTGCTTCCCTTGCACCTCCCTTCCCGGGGCTCCTCCCTGAAGTATCTTCCCTGGACCATGCTGCCCAGGCCCCAGTAGCTGGCGGTCATATGGCCCAGGCCCAGGCCCACCCAGAGGAGCCACCAGCCACTTTCCACAGTGACCTCCAGCTAGTCCTGTATACACGCAGGTGTTCACTCACTCACTCATTTATTCATGGGTGTGCTCATCTGACAAGACAGCACTGAGGGCCTCCTTTGCAAGAAATGAAGGATCTTCACTTGGCCAGAAGCTGAGCCCTGGAGTGCCTGAGGGAACCGGCTTGGGGCACACCGGCCACCCCTGTGTGGGACAGAACACTCAGCCCCTCTGTCCTGAAGGTCTTCATCTTTAAATGGGGTTAATAGCAAAATAAAAAGTTATTATTTTCCCATTTTAGGGAAGAAAAGAGTCAATAAGATCATGTGCAAAATGCAGACGGAGATATTAGGATAGCCAAAGGGGGAGAGAAAAAAAAGCAGAAAATAAATATTGGCAAAGAAGCGAAGAAACTGGAACCCTTGGGCATTGCTGGTAGGAATATAAAATGGCAGCTGCTCAAATAATTAAAAATAGTTGCCATGTGATTTGGCAATTCTGCCTTTTTTTTTTTTTTTTTTTTTTGAGATGGAGTTTCACTCTTGTTGCCCAGGCTGGAGTGAAATGGGGCGATCTTGGCTCACTGCAACCTCCACCTCCTGGGTTCAAGCAATTCTCCTGCCTCAGCCTCCCAAGTAGCTGGGATTACAGGTGCACACCATCACGCCCAGCTAATTCTTGTATTTTTTAGTAGAGACAGGGTTTTGTCATGTTGACCAGGCTGGTCTCGAACTCCTGACCTCAGGTGATCCGCCCGCTTTGGCCTCCCAAAGTGCTGGGATAACAGGGATGAGCCACCGCAAAGCCCGGCTGGCAATTCTGCTTTTGAGCGTATACCTGAGAGAATTGAAAACGGGATGACAGGCGTGAGCCACCACACCCGGCTGGCAGTCCTGCTTTTGAGCATATACCTGAGCCTGAGAGGATTGAAAGCGGGTCCCAGAGAGATATTTGTAGATGCACATTTCTAGCAGCAGGACCCACAGTAGCCAAAAGGTAGAAGCAGCCCCAGCGTCCATCAGTGCGTGAGGGATAAACAGAGCACGGTCCCTCCCTATAATGGACTGTGATTCGGCCTTGGAAGGGAAGGGAATTCTGACGCACATGCTTCCACGCGAACGAACTGTGAAGACGTCATGGTAAACCAATCCAAACACAAAAGGACAAATACTGTGCGACTGCCCTCCAGTGAGGTGCCCAGAGTAGGCAGATTCACAGACACCGAAAGCAGAGAAGTGGGCGCCGGGGGCTGGGGAGAGGGGAATGGGGTCTTGCGTTCGATGGGACGGAGTTTCGGTTCGGAAAGATGAAGATGTTCTGGAGGTGGGTGGTGGTGATGGCCGCACAGTGATGTGAATGTGTTTGGTGCCACTGAGCTGTACACTTAAAAAGGGTGAAGATGGTAGATCTACGTTATGTGTATTTTATCACAATTTTTAAAAAAGCTAACATAGAGCTCAGTAAGCAACTATCTTTTGAGATTCTGAGTGGTTCTTGCCGGAAGAGGACATGCGGCTTGCACCAGAGGGATCGTCCATAAGACATGCAGTGTGGTGCCAAATCCAGGTCCAGCAGAGAGGAGAGGCAGGGGACAGGGTGGCGGGTGGGGTCAGAGGAGAGGAGAGGCAGGGGACGGGGTGGTGGGTGGGGTCAACAGAGAGGAGAGGCAGGGGACAGGGTGTTGCGGGGTGTCAGCAAAGAGGAGAGGCAGGGGACGGGGTGGCTGGTGAGGTCAGAGGAGAGGAGAGGCAGGGGACAGGGTGGCGGGTGCGGTCAGCAGAGAGAAAAGGCAGGGGACAAGGTGACTAGTGGGGTCAGAGGAGAGGAGAGGCAGGGGACAGGGTGGCGAGTGGGGTCAGAGGAGAGGAGAGGCAGGGGATGGGGCGGCGGGTTGGGGTCAACAGAGAGGAGAGGCAGGGGACAGGGTGTTGCGGGGTGTCAGCAAAGAGGAGAGGCAGGGGACGGGGTGGTGGGTGGGGTCAGAGGAGAGGAGAGGCAGGGGACGGGGTGACTGGTGGGGTCAGAGGAGAGGAGAGGCAGGGGACGGGGTGGCTGGTGGGGTCAGAGGAGAGGAGAGGCAGGGGACGGGGTGACTGGTGGGGTCAGAGGAGAGGAGAGGCAGGGGACGGGGTGACTGGTGGGGTCAGAGGAGAGGAGAGGCAGGGGACGGGGTGACTGGTGGGGTCAGAGGAGAGGAGAGGCAGGGGACGGGGTGGCGGGTGGGGTCAGAGGAGAGGAGAGGCAGGGGACAGGGTGGCTGGTGGGGTCAGAGGAGAGGAGAGGCAGGGGACGGGGTGACTGGTGGGGTCAGAGGAGAGGAGAGGCAGGGGACGGGGTGGCTGGTGGGGTCAGAGGAGAGGAGAGGCAGGGGACAGGGTGGCTGGTGGGGTCAGAGGAGAGGAGAGGCAGGGGACGGGGTGACTGGTAGGGTCAGAGGAGAGGAGAGGCAGGGGACGGGGTGGCTGGTGGGGTCAGAGGAGAGGAGAGGCAGGGGACGGGGTGGCGGGTGGGGTCAGAGGAGAGGAGAGGCAGGGGACGGGGTGGTGGGTGGGGTCAGAGGAGAGGAGAGGCAGGGGACGGAGTGGTGGGTGGGGTCAGAGGAGAGGAGAGGCAGGGGATGGGGTGGTGGGTGGGGTCAGAGGAGAGGAGAGGCAGGGGACGGAGTGGTGGGTGGGGTCAGAGGAGAGGAGAGGCACGGGACGGAGTGGTGGGTGGGGTCAGAGGAGAGGAGAGGCAGGGGATGGGGTGGTGGGTGGGGTCAGAGGAGAGGAGAGGCAGGGGACGGAGTGGTGGGTGGGGTCAGAGGAGAGGAGAGGCACGGGACGGAGTGGTGGGTGGGGTCAGAGGAGAGGAGAGGCAGGGGACAGGGTGACTGGTGGGGTCAGAGGAGAGGAGAGGCAGGGGACGGAGTGGTGGGTGGGGTCAGAGGAGAGGAGAGGCAGGGGATGGGGTGGCGGGTGGGGTCAGAGGAGAGGAGAGGCAGGGGACAGGGTGACTGGTGGGGTCAGAGGAGAGGAGAGGCAGGGGACCGAGTGGTGGGTGGGGTCAGAGGAGAGGAGAGGCACGGGACGGAGTGGTGGGTGGGGTCAGAGGAGAGGAGAGGCAGGGGATGGGGTGGCGGGTGGGGTCAGGTACTTCTCTGGGTGACTGTGGAAAGCTCCCTCCCTCCTGGGCCTTGGTTTTCTCATTTGCTAATGGGGATAATGCAGGTGGCTACCTGGTGTGTGCTGAGATTCAGAGTCCACGGGACACAGCCTCACTCTTGGCCACTATGGGGGCAAAAATAGGAAGAAGGAGTATATCTATGCTGGGCAGTTACGGGAGGGCTGCTGGGGAGAGCAGGGGTGTGCATGTGTGGGCAGGGAGGCCTGCCCGGCCACGGGAAAAGCGCCGTATGCTGTTCTGCCAAGACCACTTTGAAAAATAAATTCCTGTTTATTGCCATCTTCATTTCACACACTTCATGTGGGCCAAATAAAGATGCTAATGTGTTAACAACCCAATTCCCAAGTAGCCTATCCTTTTTTACAAGGACCTTGTTCCTTTATGGCTCAGATTTGGCCCCAAGAAATGACACAGGCTGCTCTCACCTTCTCATTAATTCACCCAGCATGCGGGTCCATCTCTAGAGCTCATGAACCACTGGACAAAAGGCCCGAGGCGGGGCAGAGCGGTGGGTGCTTTTAGGGGCCAGGGCCCTTCTGCTGCCACTGAGCCTCTGCCATAGGGGGCTGTTCTGGGCAGGGTGGGGCCAGGGCACCTGGGTCCCCATCACCGACCTTCCTCACACACCTTTCACTCTCAGAGACGCCTCTCCACGCTTGCAGATGAGTGGCCACCTCTCGCCTGCGTTGCAGGTTCCTGCTTACCATGCCCGGAGAAACCCTCAGCACCGCAGTTTCCGGAGGGCTGCATCCCTATCCTCTAAGCATCCCTGGACGGAAGCCCAGTGCTCTCATCTGTAAAAGGGGGACAAAGTGCACGCTCAGCAAACCTTGTGGATTGGTGGGGGATGGTGGAGGGACATAAAGAGCCTCATCCACCAGCTCAGGAGGGGATGTGGGCCCTGCTTGGTGAAAAAAATCACCCACAAGTAAAGATGAGGGAACTCATAGGCTGGTGGGAGAGGCAGACGTCCGCTGAACTGCCACCTACTGACCCTGCGAATGCCATGGTGCGGTACGGAAGGCAGCAGGGAGCCGAGGTTAAGACCCAATCTGGCTGGTGGGGCAGGAGCTACTCCTACCTGGGCAGGAAGTCCCCTTCAGCAGGTGTAGATGGCAGCAAAAAGGACTTCAAGACTGGAGAAGCCTGGGTCCCAGCAGGTGGTGAGCCCAGCAGCCTGAAAGACCTGCCCGTGAGGGACACCAGAAGTGGGGTGGGATGCAGGCCTGTGCGGGACGGAACTGCCCAGGAATCTGTGCTCCCCCACACACGGACCACCACCAGACGGAGGCTTTTAGTACCAGTTCCCGAGACAGAGAACCTGAATGGATGGTGGGCATGGGGGGAGCCTCGCAAGCTGAGCCAGGTCCCTGACGGGCAGGGGTAGGAGGAGGAGGAGGGGGAATGTTTGCTACCTGGAGGTTGGGAGATGCTGAGCTTGTTGGAGTGCAAGCTGGGTCAGGACTCGGGACTCAGGCCCTGCCTCCATCTATCCTTCCCTCCCAGGGCAAGGGCCACACAGCAGAGGCTCAGGACTGGAGCAGATTCCAGGGTGCATCTGCTCTGGCTCAGCCCGTGACCCCAGGCCAGGGGCTGAAGCACAATTTTGGATGCAAACACCCTTTAAGGCATAGCATGGGTTTGAGGTTGGACAGCACAAGCCCACACTCATGAGTCACAGGCACCTGCAGTCCTCCATCTAGCCCCCATCTGGCCCCCATCTAGCCCCTCATCTAGCTACCACCTAGCCCCTCATTTAGCTCCCCATCTAGCCCCCATCCAGCCCCCATCTAGCCCCACCATCTAGTCCCCCCATGTAGTTCCCCCTTCTAGCCCCCATCTAGCCCCCACTTCTAGCCCCCCAATCTATCCCCCATCTACCTCCCCATCTAGTCCCCCATCTAGCCCCACCATCTAGCCCCCATCTAGTCCCCCTGCTTCTAGACCCCCATCTAGACCCCCCAATCTAGACCCCTTTCTAGCTCCCCATCTAACCCCCATTTAGCCCCCCATCTAGCCTCCCATAGTCCCCCATAGCCCCCCACAGCCCCCCATATTGCTGTAGGGTGTTTAGACTGCTTCTACTTTTTCTCATTGTAACGATGATGCCGTGAGGGACAGCTTTGTGTCTGGCTGTGTGAGCACATCCACCCTTGTTTACTAAGGACAGAGTTCTAGAAGCAGGGCTGCTGGGCTCGCCTGGGAGCTTGCAGGACTTTTCCTATTAGCTACACACGCTGGCTCTGCATTTCCTTCCCAGAGCTACATCTGGGGGAGAAGAAGGGACATGCTGGAGCAGGAAAACCTTGTTTTCCCTTTTTGACATGGTCCCCAAAGGGCAGTGGCCCTGAGAAGTGGCTTTGGTGAGGCTGGAAGGTGGCTCTGCAGCACCCAGCAGCCGGAGGCACTCTGTTCCCCCAACCAGGTCCTTAGCATCTGGCGTGGCCGCCTGCTCCCAGGAGAGCCGCAGAGGGCGATGGAGGTAGCAGTGGCTGCATATTCATGAGGGCAGCACAGCAGAGGCCATGAGGCTCTAGCTATCATATTTCATGCTCATTTGCAGCTTCCAGCCAGGCTGCAGCGCTCTGAAAGTTCCCTGAGATTCAGGGTGGGCGGCACCGGGCTCCAGTGTTTGGGGCATCTTCCCAACACTCCAGTGAGCTCGGCCAGGAAAGAGTGCAGGCAGCCGGTACGGGGTCGGAGCAGGCCTGGGCTCCCCGCTGCAGAGGTGGTGCTGCTTAGCCCCCTGAGGCCACCCTGAAGCATCACTCTCTGCCTCCAGTCCCGAAAAGCAGGTGCTGGGTATTTAGACAGGGGCTTAGTGCACCTTGTTCTCTTGTAGTCTGAGGACCCAAGCCTCTCTGAGGCATTCTAATTTGAAAATGGACCACCATATATGTCATTTTCTACAAACGTGACTGGTGGGACACTGGCCGGCCACTGGCCCAGAGTCTATCAAGCGAGTGCTGGCCCTTCAGCCCCAAGAGGCAGGCTCTGCCCAGCCCACCTGCTAGGATTGAAAGGGCCATGGGGTAGCAGCAGCATCCCCTGGTTACTGGGCCTGTCCAAGTGGCCCCAGATCAGGGACAGACCTGTGCTCTCTGGAAGGAAGTCTCTATGCTCAGCCCAGTCTTAAGGGCTGGGGAGTTTTGTGTCACCTCCATAAGGGCATAAATTATGGAATGGCTTTGCATGGGAAAGATCTCTTCTTCCTCATTTATTGATTGACTTTGTCACTCATTTATAACCAGATGGACTCATGGACATTTATTCTATACCTTAGGTTGTAATCTGATACTACTTTACTTTGTTGTTCCAATTTTTCCAACTGTGGCCATTGGGACCCCCTGCTGCCGGCTCCTGTGCCTCTGTGACATGTCCCTGCCATCGCAAATTTTCTCTTTTGGGGTACTTCATTACCTTATGGCACTACAAGTCTATGCCCCACTCTCATCTTGCCCCAGTTCTAGAAGCAGCCATTTCTCCAAGATGCCCTCGTTCTCTGATTGGAAAATGGTGCTAGACACCAAGATCTGGGTGCTGGGGGTGCTGTCGTTATTGCAGTGTTGTTGCTTCTTGGCCTTCTTAGCTGATGGAGTAAAGAAGTGTGTGTGCGTGTATGTGTGTGTGTGTGTGTGTGTGCGCGAGGGGCAAGGATGCCTGGACATGGTGTGAAGCTGACCCAGTGGCCTTCTGAGCTCTAGGACCTTGGGCCAGTACTTAGCCTGCCAGTCGTGCAGTTAATTTCACTGTGTCAGGCTGAGTTCTATGGACTTTGACAAATTGATGGTCATGTATCCACCAACACAGACCCATAATAGAACGGAAAATTCCCCCCTAGATTCCCTTGTGCTGACCTTTTGTAGTCAATCTCTCTTCATCCTAACTCCTGGCAACCCCATCTCTGATTTCCATCTCTATAATTTTGCCTTTCCTGGGATTTCCTATGTATGGAGTCATACAGTACACAGCCTTTGAGGCCTGGCTTCCCTCCTTTGGGGCTGAGCTCTAGCAGCATAGGGTGCATGCCCTCAAGCTGTTGCATTAATAATGCTTTGCTCCTTTTCCTTGTGGAGAACTCTCCCCCGTATGGAAGCACCACAGTTGGTTTATCCATGCCACACCCGTATCTAAGTGTTTTCAGTTTTTGACCACTGGACCTTTCCGAGTGACCCCAGATCAGGGCAGGCCTGTGTCCTCTGGAAGAAAGTCACTGTGTTTGTAAATAAAGCTGCTGTAATTGTTTGCATACATATTTTTCTGTGACTATAGGTTTTCAGTTCATTTAGGTAAGCATCTAGGAGTAGGATGTCTGGGTCATATAATAGTAAGGGTGTGTTTGACTTCAAAAGAAATGGCCACACCGGCCGGGCGCGGTGGCTCAAGCCTGTAATCCCAGCACTTTGGGAGGCCGAGACGGGCGGATCACGAGGTCAAGAGATCGTGACCATCCTGGCTAACGCGGTGAAACCCCGTCTCTACTAAAAAAAATACAAAAAACTAGCCGGGCGAGGTGGCGGGCGCCTGTAGTCCCAGCTACTTGAGAGGCTGAGGCAGGAGAATGGCGCAAACCCGGGAGGTGGAGCTTGCAGTGAGCTGAGATCCGGCCACTGCACTCCAGCCTGGGCGACAGAGCGAGACTCCGTCTCAAAAAAAAAAAAAAAAAAAAGGAAATGGCCACACCTTTGCAAAGTGGCTGGAGCTTTTGTATCCCACCAGCAGTGTGTGAAAGGTCCAGTTGCTGTGCCTCTTTGACAGCACTTAGCATTGTCAGTTTTTTTAAAACATTGGCCCTTGCATTTAATATGAAATGGCATCTCATCATGGCTTTCACTTTCATTTCCATAATGATTCATGATGTTGAGGGTCCTTTAGAGGCTTACTCACCATCTACATCTTCTTCTGTTGAATTTCTTTGTTAGATTTTTGTTTTCTTGTGGTTGAGTGTTGAAATTTCTTTAATATTTTAGACACAAGGTCGTGTTTACCTTGCTCTCAGTATTAAGGGAAAAAAAAATTCAGGATTTCACCAGTAAAGTATGATGTTAGCTGTAGGATTTTTGTAGATGGCTTTTATAAAGTTAAGAAAATTTCTTTCTACACTAGTTTACTGAAAGATCTTATCATGAATCAATAATGAAGTTTACAAAATACTTTTTCTGCAACTATTGCAATAATTCTGTGTTTTTCTTCTTTAATGTGTTCATATGGTAAATCATACTGATTGGCTTTTCAAATATCAAACTACCCTTGCTGAGCCCCACTGAGTCACGACATGTTACCTTTTTAACGTATTGCTCGATTAAAATTGTCAATATTTTGAGAATTTTTGCATCTCTGTGTATTACGAATATTGCTCTGTAGTTTTTTGTTTTTGGTTTTTTTCTTGTACTGTCTTTGTCTTACTTTGACGTTAGAATAATGCTGGCCTCATAAAATGAGTTGGGAAGTATTTTCTCCTTTTCTACACTCTGGAAGAAATTGTGTAGAATTGGTATTATTTATTCCTTAAATGTTTTTACAATTTACCTGTAAAATCATTTGGGCCGTAGGTTTTATTTTGAGGGACACTTTAAACTATTAATTCAATTTTTCTATTTGATATAGGACTGTTCTGGTTATCTATTATTCTTGAGTAAGTTTAATAATTTTTCATCTTCCAGGAAAGCGGTTCACTTTATCTATGTAATCAAATTAATAGGCAGAGAGCTGTTCATAGCCTTCTCTTGTCATCCTTTTAATATTTGTAATCAGTAGTGATAACGCTTCTTTCATTCTGGATATTTATGTGTGTCCTATCTCTCACCTCGTTGGTGTGGCCAGAGGTTTATCAATTCTATCAGTGTTTTCAAAGAACCAGCACTTTGGGAGGCCGAGGTAGGCAGATCACTAGGTCAGGAGATCGAGGCTATCCTGGCTAACATGGTAAAATCCCGTCTCTATTAAAAATACAAAAAAATTAGCTGGGCGCCGTGGTGGGCGCCTGTAGTCCCAGTCACTTGGGAGGCTGAAGCAGGAGAATGGCGGGAACCCAGGAGGCGGAGCTTGCAGTGAGACAAGATCACGCCACTGCATTCCAGCCTGTGTGGCAAAGCGAGACGCCATCGCAAAAAATAAAAAAAATAAAAAAAAATTAAAAAATCAAGTTTTGACTTAATAGAGTTGTCTCTTTGGTTGTATTGATTTCTACTCTTACTGCTATTATTTCCTTCTTCCTGCTTACTTTGGGTTTGCTTTGCTCTTCTTTCTCTAGATTTTTAAAGTAGAAGCTCAGACTACTGATTTGGGACCTTCCTTCTTTTCTAGTATAAGCATTTAAAGCTATACATTTTCCTGTAATCACTGCTTTAGCTGCATCCCACCAATTTTGACACAATGTATTTTTACTTTCATTCAGTTCAAAGTATTTTTAAATTTACCTTGAGATTTCCCCTTTGACTCATAGGTCCTTTGGGAAGATATTGTTTAATTCCTAATACTTGTGGATTTTCCACGTATCTTTCTTTTGTTGATTTTCATTTTAAGACTATAGTATGTGAACATACTTTATATTATTTCTATTCTAATTGTAAGATTTGTTTCATGGCTCATAATATGGTCTGTCTTAGGGAAGCTTCCACATACCCTTAAGAACATGTATTCTGTTGACGTTGGGTAGAGTGTACCAGAGATGCCAGGTGAGCCAAGTTGGCTGACAGTGTTGTTCAGGTCATCCACATCCTCACTGATTTTCTGCTAAGTACTGAGAGAGAATCGTTGACATCTCCAAGGTAATTATGAATTTGTCTAGTTCACTTTTCAGTTCTCTCAGTTTTTGCTTCAGGTATTTTGAAGCTGTGTTATTAAGTATATCTTTTAGATTTGTGTGTCTCCTTGAAAAATCAAGTCTTTTATCGTGATGTAATGTTGCGTTTATCCCTGACAATTCTCCTTCTGGCGTCTCCTTCATCTGATGTTAACATAGCTGCTCTAGCTGTGCCTGGGCCGGCGCCCAAGAAGCTTCCATTCTCACAATCCCCAGTGGATTTTTGTGCACTCAAGTGTGAGAACCAGGGCCATCAGCCTCATAAGCTCAGTGAGTGGAGACAGTGTCTTCTTTATTGAACTCTGCAGGAGGCACGAAGCCAGGCAACAGACGTGATGTCAGAAGCCCGAAGATCTCCCGACAGGAGCCTGCCATCCCCCACTTGTCCGCACGGTCCATCCCCTTCGCCTCTGTCCACACGGCTGTCTGAATTAGTGTCCCGCATCACCGTGCCGGACTCCAGCCCACCTCTTCAGCTTCCTCTCTTCCCTCCCACCTTTGCTTCCTTGACTGGACATTTTTCCTTCTGGTCCACGGAGAGACAGCACCCAACACTGTGCACCTCCACGGTCTTCCTTCCTGTCCCAGGAACGCCACTAACGTCCAGGCCACTCCTTTCGGAGATCCCACACCACCATTACCCCCCAGGAACGCCTTCTTGGGCCCTCCGGAGCCCCTTCCCGGGTCCTGTGATCCGGTTTCTACGGTGGGAGGTGTGATTGGCCTCGCAGTCCCCCCGCCCCAGTGCAGCCTGCAGCAGGTGATCGGTGAAATGCACATCTCCCGAGTGAGCGCTGAGATGAGGTGGTGGCAGGTGGCAGAGATTTGTCAGAAATTCTGGGAACAAATACCCTTCACAGTGCTTTAAAAAGGCAAAACTGGTGACAGGGAATGCGATGCCGGCAAACACAATCTCCCCGCTTGCTTTGAAGCATGTAGGTCAATATTTCCATTTCAAGGAGGCTGTCATCGGCCTCACCCATTATTAAGTGGGGGGCATGGGGAGCAGCTGCGGGGTTGACCATGGCAGCTGTCACAGCCCCACATGGGCTGCTTCACTCTGAAGGGGTGAAGTGTTCTCTTCAGAAACACAGTAATGAGTCACAGGCCCTGATTAGCGAGAGAGGCCAAAAAGCTGCTGCTAGCAGGACGGAGGCACAGGCCAGGCTCCCCTCTGGAAAGTGCCCCCGGGGCTGAGGAGGCTCGTTTTGCAGGGCTGAGGTCTTGTGGCATGAAATTCATCTCTCTGGCGGGGAAGCAGGCATGCTCAGACACCTCCCGTCAGAACTGTGTTAGATGGGGACTGTAGCTAGGTTTCAAGTTGGCTATTGTTTTCCTGATCATGAGAGTAACACATAGCCATGATAGAAAGTTGAGAAAATACAGACATGGTGTAAAAAAGAAAATAAGTGGCCATAATCTCACCAAGCAGAGATCACTATTGTAGCTGCCGGGGATGGAGGGCGTGTACGTGTGGGGCACACACCATGCTGGGCACACAGGTATCATCCTTTAATTCTTCCGAAAACTGAGCAAGTGATTCTCAGTGAAGGCCTTCTGAGCCTCACTTTACTGGCAAGGAGACTCAGGCGTAGACAGCTGAGGTGGCCTGTCTGTGATCCCATCGTGCAGCTGTGATCACATCCAAGCCCGCTGGCTCTTCTGCCGCTCCCCACTGCTTCTGGGGGTTGGTCCTCACAGCAGCTCACCTGCTTCCTTCCGTTCTTTTTTTCAATCCAGTGGTTTTTGTTTTTTTATAGAACAGAGGTCCCATTGCACATATTAAGAGGTATATCTTTTGTTCTCCACACGATGTCCTACCCTTTGTGTATCCTCCCCAAAACACCCAGGGTGAGAATGTCACAGGGCACAGCCTCAGCACAGGCAGGTGAGCTCAGCTGGGGTGCACCATGGGCCCTGAAAGGCAGGGTGAGCCGACGGGAAGTCGTGGAAATACTCCAGGTTACAATGTCATAGGGCACAGCCTCAGCACAGGCAGGCGAGCTCAGCTGGGATGCACCATGGGCCCTGAAATGCAGGGTGAGCCGACGGGAAGTCATGGAAACACTCCAGGTTACAATGTCATAGGGCACAGCCTCGGCACAGGCAGGTGAGCTCAGCTGGCGCAGCCTGAACCCTAGAGTCCAAGTGAGCTGTAGGAAATCCAGAGACCCGCAGTTCTGGGTCTGTCTCTTTCTGCTTTCCCCAAATCTGAAATGGGCCAGGTGCTTTCCAAGGTGTTTTGGCTCTGACCTGGAGGCTGGCACCACTTGAATGGGGTGTCCCTAGGGACCGGGGCCACTGTGGCTCCTGCCTTCAACCACACAGCCAACCAGTCTCCAGGGTGTTGCCGGAAGTCGGGGGTGGCTCTCATGAGAAAGGCTGAGGAGGAAGTCAGAGAAGTAGGAGACCCAGGAAGGCCAAGAGAAGTTGGGTGTTGAAGACCTGGGTAGTGGGGCATGGAGAGGGGCCGAGATCGGGTCTGGGTCACTGGTGGGGTTGAGGCAGTTCTGATGGAGGGGGCTGAAGGCCAGGGTTTCATCTGGATGCACCCTGAGACCTGCCTCTACCCCATGGCCTGCCCACCTCTCCTCCACAGCATGAGCCCGAATGCCTCTTCCATCCTTCTCTGGGGTTTCTGCGGGGATGTAATGAGAAGAAAGATGCGTAAGTGCTTCGTAAGCCATAAAGCGCTATACAAATGGGAGCTGATATTATTATTATTGCTGTAATGATTGTTATTCCAAGTGCACAAAGATGATGGATAGCCTGCTGGGAGAGTCCAATCTGCCAAGAAATCCCTATATTTCTGCACGAAAATGCTTTGAAATCTGTGGAGGATAGAGGCTTCTAACCAAGGGCTTTTCATTATCATCGTATTCAAGTTAACTCACGTAAAACCTGACTTCATACAGGAAAAAGGCATCCACGCAAAATTAAGTCGAGCTTCTCCCCCATCCCTTCGTACATTCACAAAACTCTGGGGCTTAAGAGATAAAAGTGCAGAATCCAATCGTGAAGAGGCTTTCTGGAAATTCTGGCCCAGCAGAAAGCCATTAAACCACCTTTTCCTGGTCAGATGTGTCTTACCGGAAGGGGAGTGAAAATTATTACTTCAGCGTCTTCCAAGCCCTGGTCAACGGTGTCCCAGGCGAAGCTTGAGGGCCACCGTCCACTGGCACCGTGGCTACTGCTGCTTTGAGCCAAGGCCAGAGGGGTCCTGCAGGGGCTGGAGCAGGAGTCCCAGGGCGGGCTGTGGGGTTGATCTCTGAGCTGCTGCTTGCAAAGCCCATAGGGCAGAGGAGGGACCAGGGCCATGCAACTCCAGCTGTGTCCAGCCCCGAGCTGGATCTGGCGTGTCACACCTGCTCAGTTAATACGTGTTGAGTAGAGGACCCAGAAACGGCTGTATGAGAAACAGGCAGGGGTCTTCAGGGGGGCATTCGGGACCATAGAAACAAACCCCTTTGACCCAGGGCAACTATGCATGAGCGTCACCCACCTCCAGAGACTTGAGGGTGGAGAGCATGTGACCTGAATCTGGTGGCTGCCCTGGAGTGCTTTGCCCTGAAGTCTGACGCGTGCACCATTGTCCACCACAACCCCACGGCCCTCAAGCTGGAAGGTTCTGGGCCCTGGAGCTCAGCCCATCCTGTTCTGACCAGCGTGTCCAGCTGCTCACCCCTCATTCACCCGAGGGGAGTTTACAGCAACTGCGGGCTCCTCTGCAGGATAACAGGGCTCGGGGCAGCCACCGGCCCAGCCTGTAGATCCTGAGAACAAAGCACCCTCCCTCATTCCCCACTGGTCTGGCCCAGAGACCGCCGGCAAAATGAGACATTTTGGGACTGAGAGAGTTGAGTGGCTGTGCAGAGCTTTGCCCGAACCACTCGTGGACACAAGACACACCCTAGGGCTCGGTAGACAAGCAGTCACTTGCACAGGGTTCCAGTGACGGCGAGACTTTCCTGGGTCTTATTTTAGGAGCAAGTTTCAGCTCGGGTGTGCATAACACCTTCTTTTTCACACCTCAGAAATCGCCAGAAAACAGGCTCGGCTGAGGTCACCATTTCCTGAGGAAGTGGAGGAACTGGCAGGGCCCAGCAGAGGAAACGTCAACCAACAGGAGCCACAGACCAGTTCTAGCAGGTGGAGAACTGCCCAGGGCAGTCCCAGGCACCCTGCACATCCTGGGCCCTGGGGACCATCTCCTCGGCCATCCAGGACTGAAGCTGGGACCCCCGGGACCATGGAGACAGGGAAGATGTCCAGTCCAGGCTTCTCCACACATGTTCGATGTGGCTGCTGCAACAAATGACCCCACAACGAGGGCTCAGAACAACACAGATTGATTCTCCCCCAGTTCTGTAGGCCAGAGGCCAAGAGGGAGGAGTCGCAGGCCCGTGCTCCCTCCAGAGGTTCTAGGGGAGGATCCTTCCTGCCTCCTCCAGCTTCCAGGGACTCCAGGCATTTCTTAGCTTATGGCCACGCCCCCCCCAACCTCTGCCTGCATCCTGGCATGCCCTCTGTTTGCATCACCTCTCCCTCTAGCTCCCTCTGATAAGGACCCTCATCTAACATTGGACCCACCCAGATGATCCAGGATCAGCTCCCATTTCAGCAGCTTTCATCACACTCCAAACACCCCGTTTCCATATAAGGCAGCATTTGCAGATTTTGGGGATTATGACCTGGTATCTTTGGAGGTCATTATTCAGCTGACCTCAGGCAGGCTGAGTGACTCAGACGGAGCCCCACAAAAGCAGATCCCGAAGCCCAAGAGTAACAGCTTCACAGGTTTCGAACGTATAATCTCCGTGGCCATTTTTCAGTTTAATTGGTTTGAAATGGATTTGGCTGGAAGGGACTTCCCAGGTAATAAATTGATGCAATCACACCTCCCATAAGTGCAGAGCTTTCCAGCCTCCAGACCCTGCACCGCTGCTGTTTCTTTAGCTCTTCACAGCACCACGGACGGGGCGGCTGCAGCATTTGTCCCACTTGACAGACAAGGACCCTGAAGTATGGGTGGCCACCACAGAGAGGCCAGGACTCACCCCACATCCTGGCAGCTGCAGTTTCTGCTGAGACCTCACAGCCCACCCCCAGCCCTCAAATCGACTTCCTCTCATCCACACATAGGCAGATTCTATTTCTTCACCCGATAATCCCCACTGGCTCCTCAGTAAAGAGCTCCGTGACTTGGGCGGTAACAATGCTTACATCACCTGCTTCCCACCTGCTTATGAAGTGGCCACTGGGTTTCCAGTTGATCTGAGAGTCTCCAGCTCCTGCCCAGCTCAAGGGGGCTCAGGACCCAGAGCCAGGACTCCCTGCTGGACATGCCTGGGACATCCTTGCAGGAGCAGAGCGCAGAGGCAATGGTGCCACCGTCTTCCCTGGAGCTCTCCTGCAAGTCTGGGCGGGAGGGTGGTTGTGGGTGGCCATGGATGGCCAGAGATGCAGATCCTCACTCAGGTTCCACACTCAGGCTTGAGCACCCACATTTTGGCCATCCTCAGCTCGCTGGTCTATTTAGGGAAAGATCTAAGAGCCACTCAGGGGCTTTGGCAGGAGGAGCTGATGAAGATTCACTATTGAGAGGTTGTAAGTAATTCTGCCACTGAGGGTCTCAAAGTGCCACCTCTGGAAAAGGTCATTTTAAGAGGGAGTTATAGCCTCCCCCTACCCTTCATCTGTCTCCCAAGAGGGTGGCCTGTCACAAAGCAGAGGGGATAGGACCCAAGCAAGGGGAACCTGGGGAGAAAGACCACAGGCAACCCCTCCATCCTTGTTCATCCGCAATCACTTCGAGGGTAAGATGGCACTGGGCCTCAGCCCAGGATCTCTGGACGAGGTAAGTTTCTGCAGCTCAGGCAGAGGGCTCTGTGTGGTCTGGTAACATTCTCTGTGTGATGCAATTAACTGGGATTAAAAGGTAGGTGGGCCCCTTTGACCAATTGCTTCGATAATCACAAATCTTCATCTGATCGTGATTCAAAGAAGTGAAGAGTCTGACCCAAGAAGGGAGGCAGCCCCAAGTGTGGGACAACCAGAGCCATAGCACAGGGGAGGACCAAAGGGTAACCCTGGTGATGATGGTGCACCTGGCACCCGGGGAGGGCCCGTGGATGACCCTGGTGATGTTGCACCTGGCATGGGGGAGGACCTGTGGGGGCCTGTGGTGGTGGATGGTGCACGTGGCATGGGGGAGGACCCGTGGGTGACTGTGGCGATAATGCTGCACCTACTATACACCAAGTCCTGTCTTAGAGATGTGTACTTGTTTTTAAGGAATTTATTATCAAGATATCATGGGCTCAGAAGCATGTGGTTTGGAGTGATGCAGTTCTGGTTTGGATTCACCCGTGTTACTTAGTGCACACATTAACTCTGAGTTGTTTCACTTCTCTAAGCACTTATTTACGTCACCGCTCAAGAGGATGGCAGTGAACTCCTGACTCAGGCTGTTAGCCTTCCTTCCTAACTCACCCGATTGTCTGTGGGCTCCAGAGTCAATTCCCCTCCTTCCTCCCCCTCCCTCCCTTCCATACATCCAGCCACGAGATGAAAGCAACGGGGCACACGGAGAACCAATCCAGATGAGGGATTTCCCAGATGAGGTTTCTGCAAATATTATCGTAAGGATCTCAGCTGTCAGCAGAACTGATCTCTCTCTCACTCTCTCTCTCTCTCTCCACCCCCCACCTCTCTCTAATAGATGCTTTTTAGAAAACCACTTACGTCTTCATTTTCCTTTCCCTTCGTGGAGGTCTGGCAGTACTTCCTACAGAAAAACTGCTTGCCTCCTTTAACCTCAGCACTTTGGGAGGCCGAGGCGGGCGGATCATGAGATCAGGAGTTCAAGACCAGCCTGGCCAAGATGGTGAAACCCCGTCTCTACTAAAAACACAAAAAATTAGCCGGGTGTGCTGGCGTGTGCCGTGTAATCCCAGCTACTCGAGAGGCTAAGGCAGGAGAATCACTTGAGCACGGGTGGCAGAGATTGCAGTGAGCCAAGATCGTGCCACTGCACTCCAGCCTGGGCGACAGAGGGAGACCCCGTCTCAAAAACAACAGCAACAGCAACAAGAACAAAGAAAAACAATGGGGGCATTCGGTGCTGCAGAGCCTCAAAACCCCACCATGTGCTTTGTCCTCTTGACCCCAGACCCACAGAGGCAGATCCGGGTAGGTCCAGACCTGCTCCTCCCAGAAGGCACCTTGGAGCTGCCTGCAGATGAGCCACAGGCTCCTAAGAGTCATTCCGATTTGAGGACTTTGCAGTTATCAGCCTGACCGGTTCCTCTGGAGCTCTGTCACACTTCCCGGATTTGGGAATTTAACTCTGGTCTGCGAAGGCTGAGGAGGGACTCAGGGACTGCTGGGTGGGGAACCGCATCTTCACAGGGACCTGTGGGTAAGCTCAGCATCTCGGCTCCTGTCCTGGCACCTCCTGCTCTGGGAGGTCGGTGAGGAGGAGATCCAAGTTGTCCACCCTTGGGCTGTGTCCACGAGCTGGTGCACAGCAGACTTGTGGGCCCACAGCCCGTGGCCTCTACCCTGTCCCTGCACAATCTGGGCCCCCAGCTGGGTGTGAGCCCCTTTTCCTAGTTGTGCGAGAGGCTCTCATGAGCCCGTTTAATCTCAGCCCATCGCTTAAGAGCGCGTACATGTTGGCAAGGTGCAACCTCTCTAAGCTCCCTTGGCCTACTCTATAAAAGAAGAAAGCACCTGTTTCATAGGAGTCTAATGAAGACGCCACGAAAGGCAGCGCCCCAGCTCTTCAATAGCGCCCACCCTTAGCCCTGCTATTCACTGTGTTTCAGGCTGTTACGCGTTGTTATTAATACGTTGTTGTTTTTATTGTCTGTTGGAAGAGGAGCCGGTTTCTGACGCCTAGGGTAGCGAGTAGAAGGGTCTCCCTCAGTGGCTAATTACTATGTCCCATATATTTTATGGGACATGTTTATAGTAAGTAACACAATTTTCATTCATCTGGAATTCAAATCTTATTTTCAGGATGATGATGATGCCATGAAGAGGAAGTGGCTGTCGCTGCGTGCCCCGGCATGTGGGTGAATGTGTGGTATGTGTCTCCTCAGCTAACCTTTCAATAAATAGCTCTATTGAGATATATTTACATGCTATACAATTACCCATTAGAGTGCACAGTTCAAAGGCTTTGTAGCATATTTATGGAGAAGTGCAGCCATCGCTATAGTCAATTTGAGAACATTTTCATTCCCTGAGAAAGAAGCCCCATCACCATCTCCTGTCACTGCCCATCCCCGCTCCTCTCAGCCCTAAGTGACCCCTGCTTGGCTGCATGTCCCTGTGGGTTTCCACGTCCGGACATTGCACTCGAATGGAATCACGTAATATGGGGTCTTTGTGACTGGTTTCTTTCATCCACCACGCGTTCCAGGTCCACCCATGTTGCACCAAGCGTCGGAACTCTGTTCCTTCCTGGGACTGAGCAGCGTTCCATTGTGTGCCTTGGGACTGGTGCCTCCTCGGAAAGAAGCAGATGCCAGGAAAGGTGAACGTCGCTCCTGTTGCTTCCTTGCAACCGTGTGCACTTTCCTGTGACCACTGCGTCTGTCTTCCTCAGCTCTGGGATGAGACCCCCGCCTAAGTTCTGCTGCCCCAAATTCCCTGGTGGACTTCAATGAAACCCTACCGAGAAGAGAGGAATAAGGGCACCTTGGGCCTTCACACACAACACTTCTCAGGAAGGTGAGTGGAAAACAGAAAGCTCGTGTTACTCTGTAAAAGTAGAAGACACCTGCTTCGCGGGAGTCTAACGAAGTGCGCCCAGAGGCAGCGCCCCGGCCCTTCAACAGTGACCAGCCTTAGCTCTGCTGCTCACTGTGTTTCAGGCTGATTTTATTCAAGCTCCCACAATCGGAGAAAAAGACGTTAGTGTGGAACTGAGCTCAACTCTGAATAGACAGACAGTGGGGAATGTTCCGCAGGTAAGCAGAGGGAGGGGCGGTGGGTGGCAAGTGATGAAGAGGAGCTGCCTTCGACGACAAGGGCAGGGGGATTCTTGCTGAGCTGGCTTCATAGGATCCTTGCTGAAGGCAGACCGAGGGTCTACATGTCCAGGCGGGAGGACGTAGAACGTGATCAGGCATGAACAGTGCAGACTCCGGACCCCTGTGACTCAGCTGAGGCGGCCGCAGTGAAATCCCATGGGCTGCGTGGGATTTAATGACACAGATTGATTTCCTCACAGTCCCAGAGGCTGGAATTTCGAGGTGCAGGTGGAGGCAGGGCTGGTTTCTCCTGAGGCCTTTCTCCTGGGCTGGCAGATGGCGTCTTCTCCCGGCGTCCTCATGTGGTCATCCCTCTGGGGATGTCTGTGTCCTAATCTCCTCTTCTTTTAAGGACACCAGTCATAATGGATTAGGGCTCATCCCAAAGACCTCATTTTTACCTTAATGACCTCTGAAAAGACCCTATCTCTGATACTCTCACATTCTGAGGTCCTGGGGGCCTAGGACTTCAACTAAAAAAATTTGGGGGAACACAGACACCCAGCCCATAACATGAACCAAACTTCAAAGTAGCACTGGGGTTTTTCTCTGGGGACAGCCATCATTTTGGAGAAGGAAGAGGATTCTGGAAAAGATCCACCCAGGCCCAGAAAGGGGAAGGGAAGGAGGGAGACAGAGCAGGGAAGGTGGGAAAGGGGCCAGGAGCATGGTGCGGGGTCCCTCACAGCTTGACCTCAGGGCTCCTGGAGGGAAAGAAGTGGGGACGTGCCCTGCTCCCCAAGAGCAAGCCTGACTTTGGATCCCTGGTGAGGACTGGATTCCTAAATCCAAATGTCCCATTCCTTTCTCTTTAAGGGCGAGAGGAAAACAGAACATTCAGCTCCCGGCCCACTCGTCTTTGTCATTTTAATTAAAATCAGGGCTCTTGGTGGTTTAGACAATTGCCCTGATTAGCACTAAATCAAGCCCCCTTTTTAAGATATAGCCCCTTTGAAAGTAAAGAATGGCAGGGCTGAGAGATAAATATTTGAAAAGGGCAGCGAAGCCACAGACCTGCTTCCCTCGGCTTCCTGCTGACTGGTTTCAGCTCTGTTTCTCTCCCCTCGTCTCTGACAAATGGCCCTTGCACGGAGTCCAACTGTGAGGCTGGGGCCCCTGGCTGAGGCCCCATGAGAGGGAGGCTGAGGACCCCAGGGCAGACGGCCAGTTCTGCTGCCCCTTCCTCTCAGGCCTGGGGAGAGTCTGTGTCCCACAGAGAGGAGATGGAGACAGGGCAGGGGTCAGAGGAGCTTCCTAGGAGCCTCTGGAACGGTGTGGCCTCTGCAGACACCAGCACCCTCCTGAACAGGTAAGAACAGGCAGTCAGCACATCTCAGTGATGTCTCCGGGCCCAGTGACGGGCCCCTTCCCCAGTGAGTCTGAATCCATAGGAAACACTAACATTCCCTTTTAGAAAAAGGTAAGTAACTCCACGGTGGAGACACATGACAAGCACAGCCTCTGCCAGTGACCAAGGCCAGCGTCAGCAGTGAGCGTCATGTGGACAACACGTGGTCCTACTGATGTGCATGGGTGGAGGGGCATTGCCTTCCTGCTCCTCCTCCCAAACCCATCACCCAGTCTACCAATGAGAAACACAGTAGACAGAGCCCCAACAAGGGGCAGATCACCTGAGGTCAAGAGTTCGAGACCAGCCTGCCCAATATGGTGAAACCTACAAAATTAGCCAGGTGTGGTGGTAGGTGCCTGTAGTCCCAGTTACTCGGGAGGCCGAGGCAGGAGGACCCAGGAGGTAGAGGTTGTAGTGAGCAGAGATTGCACCACTGCACTCCAGCCTGGGCAACAGAGTGAGACTCTGTCTCAAAAAAAAAGAAAGAAAGAAACCAAAAAAAAAAAAAAAAAAAAAAAACACCTGAGCAGTGCCCCTCAAAACCATCTAGGTCATCACAGATGGGGAAAAGCTGAGAAATCACCACAGCCAGGAGGAAGCTGAGATGTCCTATAGTGTCCTGGACAGAAAAGGGACCTCAGAAGAAAGATTAGTGAAATCTGAGTCAGGTCTGAAGTTTAATCAACAATAGCATTGCAGCAATGTTACTTTTCTGGTTGTGACCAATGTACCTGGTCATACAAGATGCTGATGATAGGAGATGCTGGTGACAGGTCTACAGGGACTTTGCAGATACCTGACTCCTCCTCAAGCCCCACACACACGATCAGAGAAGAGCAAGGCTACTGAAGATGCCCTGCATGGGCCCGGGCCCTCTGGTTGCTCCCAGCCCACCTTTCTCTGCGTGCCTCTCCTATCTGCCCGCTCCTTGCTCCCCAGACCTGCTGGCCCTCCCACCGCTTCAACAGCTGGGCTCCTATTCAGCTATCCAGGCTTTGGGTCTGGGAATCAAAGGGCATTGCATTAGCAACATGAAATTCTGATTCTTAGATTATCTTTGAATCTGAAATTTAATTTACTGACATGTAGACCGTTTACTCCAATGAGTCAGAAGCCCATTGCTCGCCAACGCTGATCTTGAGATGCAGATGAAGCTTAGGTTCTGGTGGAGGCCTGGGTGGAAAGTGTCCTGAACCTTCCTTGGGTGGAAGAAGTGAGATCATTGACTCAAAATCCAAGAAGCTTGGTGAGCCATGACAGAGCTGTCACCAAACATTTCACACGCACTATTTAATTACTGACAAGGATCAGATGACATAGGTATTGTTTCCTATCTCAGATGGTCTTGCTGACATGAATAGGTGGAGGGGCGTAGCCTTCCCCTCATCCCCAGATTCCCATTTCAGACAAAGAAACGGAGGCTACTGTCTTTCTCAAGTTCACAGAGCTAGGAGCAGCAGAGTCAGGATTTGAACCCAGGTCCCCACGGTTCCAAGGGCATAAACTTCACCTTTACCACCAGATCTAAACTGACTTCCTACCTTGCCAACTAGTTATGGGTGGGGCAGATAGTACCACTTATCCATCTGTGGCTTGCGCAGACAGTTTGGTCTTGGGGACTGCGAGGACCCCTTGATCTCAGGGATCTTTGGGCAGGTGGGGAGGGGCTCACTGGGCCACTATTGTTTAGCTGCATTGTTCCGATTGGGCTCAGATGTGAGCTGTCGGTTGAGTTCCTAATTGCTATTCAGCCGATCCGGTTGGCTGTTGAGGCTTACAGGAAGGCTTGGTTTTGTGGATTTTGTTCTTCCAGCTTTCACTCCAGTGATCATGTCTGCATTTAGCCCACAGTGCTCTGGGCCACTGGAGCTCCAGGTCTGGCCTCATGGGGTCTTTTTTGTTGAGCCACCTTCCAGGGCTGCATTGGAGACCATCCTTCGACAGCTGGAGGGATGGTGTCATGAGGTCCCCTTGTGCACAAAACAAGGTGTGAAACAAGACAGGCAGGGGATCTGACACTGGGAGCAAGTGTCAGAAGCACCCAGGGGCTCCTGAGCAGAGGCCAGCCCCACCCTCAGATTCTGCCTCCATGGGTGGGGGCCAAGAGTGTATCTCTAATAAGCCAGGGCTGCCACTGAGCTTGGGTCTCCCCTCTAGAACCGCCCTGAGCCGGAGGCTTGAGTGGTTTCACTTGAGAGGCTTCACTGCCCTCTTTACCAGTAAGTAGCTCAGTGCAGCCAGGACCTGTCCAGTCCCCTGCTACAGAACCAGGAGCATGGAAGAGGTGGCTGGCTTGTCTGTTACTAACCCGTGTCTCTTCTCACTCAACTAGCATTTGTGGACAGGGCAGGTGGAGAGAATGCATTTAAACAAAATAAAGCAATCACAGGTCCTCTTCGAGATGACACTGGTCCGTGGAGGGAAAAGCTTTCAGAGGTGGAGGCAGTGCTGGAGACAGGTGGGCACGCTTGAGTGAGCTGGACCCTCAGGCCCCTAGCCTTCAGCACCCACCCTCACCCACCCCCACCCTGCTTTGGTACAAGCTGTGCTCCAGGATAAAGTGGTCCCAAGCTGCCCTGTCACTTCTCAAGGAGTGCGCCCCTCCCACGTTCTCTCCAAGTGAGGTAGGAAGTGGGACTGGACTCTGGAGGCCGGGCTTGGACACCAGACCCAATGGGGGACTAGCTAAGACAGGGCAGAGTGGAAACAGCTTTCTATCAGACCCGCCCACCTGTGTGTTCGCTTCTCCCAGGCATGGGGAACAGGAAGCAGGGTTCCATCTCCAGGTGGAGTCGGTGGATGCCTCGCCATGGAGGTGGGAGAGGCCCCTCCCACTGTTGCCTTCCATCCTCTAAACCGGGGTATCCAGTCTGTGGCTTCCCTGGGCCACGTTGGAAGAAAAAGAATTGTCTTCGGTCACACATAAAATACATAACCATGAAACAAACACGAATGATAGCTGACGAGTTTAAAAAAACAAAACAAGGCCGGGCGCGGTGGCTCAAGCCTGTAATCCCAGCACTTTGGGAGGCCGAGACGGGTGGATCACGAGGTCAGGAGATCGAGACCATCCTGGTGAACACAGTGAAACCCCGTCTCTACTAAAACTACAAAAAACTAGCCGGGCAAGGTGGCGGGCGCCTGTAGTCCCAGCTACTTGGGAGGCTGAGGCAGGAGAATGGCGTGAACCCGGGAGGCGGAGCTTGCAGTGAGCTGAGATCAGGCCACTGCACTCCAGCCTGGGCGACAGAGCGAGACTCCGTCTCAAAACAAAACAAAACAAAACAAAACAAAACAAAGGCCCATACATAAATCTCTTCATGTTTTAAGAGAAAGTTTAACGAATTTGTGTTGGGTGGCATTCAAAGCCGTCCTGGGCCACGTCGCCTGCGGCCCATGGGTTGGACAAGCTTGCAACACTCCTGTGTGCTCATGGCCCCACTCTACAGATGAAGGAGCTGCGGCTGAGAGTCTAGGGGACTTGCCACAGATGGCCTGCCGCGCTGGGAAGCGGGAAATCCGGCTCAGAGCCCAGCTCTCTTGGCTGCTAGAGATGGCAGCGTTCCTTCCTGGAAGCCCTGGATTCCCCTTGAGAGGAGACAGAAGGGCAGGGACCACCGTTCTGGTCAGGAGGAGAGCAGCATGGGTAATACGGGGTGCCAGTGAATCACCCCCAGGGTACAGCCAGAGATGGGCAGGCCCAGCCTTGCCGCGGGGTGGAGAGACCAGGTGTGCCAGTGTCCTGGGCCTGCCGAGCCAAATCCCTCAGGCCGTGGCTTAACCCGCAGGTACTCATTCCTTACAGTCCTGGGGGCCAGAAGGCCTAGAGCAAATGGCAGCAGAGCGGGCTCTTTCTAGAGGCTCTGGAGCGGAATTACTCCCTTGCCTCTCCCAGCTCCTGGTGGCTGCTGGCAATTTGGGGCCAACCTCTGCCTCCGATGTCATGGAACCGTCTTCTTCTGTGTATCTCTGTGCCTGTCTCCCCTCATAGGAACACCAGTGACATGGGGTTAGGGTCCACCCACTCCAGGATAACTTCATCTGAACTAACTACATCTACAAAGACCCTGTTTCCAGATAAGGCCATATTCTGGAGTATCGGAGTATAGGACTGCCTCATTCCTTTATTCAACCCATAGCACCAGGAGCCTCGGCTGAGCTGCACACCTGCTGAAAGGTCACCCAGCTCCTTCTCAAAAATAACGCCTCTTGTTCTTTTCCTCTGCTCTTGGCAGCACCTCCAGGGCTGATTTTAGCTCCTTTGTTTTCCTGTGAGTTCTGGGTTCTTGCTCACCTTTGGGCTGGGGGAGAGGAGAGAGGTGGAGGGGGGCCCTGCTCCCTGGATCCTGGATCCTGCATCCCGGCCCCTCAGCGCCCCCAGCACACACAGTAGCTCCACCCCACAGAAGCCCACCCCGGTCACACTGCCAGCCAAGGCTGCGAGGCCCACATCTCCACTATAATGCAAATGAGTTTTTGGGCTCCTGGAGGGTATTTTTGACCAAGCAAAAATATCTCTCTGTGAGAAGGAATTTTAAAGATCCCAAAGAAAAATAATAATTGCATACCACATCTGTTATTAAGTCTATTTTTGGAGAACGTGTCTGGTGCTGCGAATCCCACCTTAACTGTGAGTGCTTATCCACACCTGCACAGCGAAAGCCCTGGCTGGATTTGGGTTTGATTTATCTATTCAGGGCAAGCAGACCTTCAATGTCAGGCTTACTTCCCATTACCTCCAACTCAGCAGAGAAAGACCATTCAGTCCCGGAATAGGGACAGTGGAGGGAAACCCACGCTGAGAGTGACAACTGCCTTCAACCTAAGTGCTGGTGGCAGCTGAGGGAAACAGGGCTGGGGGGCTGGGAGGGAGGCGCCTCGGGGACCCAGACCCTGGCGGGGAGGATCTGGGTTTGGGCTGCCCAGAGTGAGGGTCATGTTGGCTTCCCCTAGCTTGCCTGGGGGTGTAACCAGGAAGACAGACACACAGCATTCATCATTTGTCCGTGGGCCTGAGGAAGAAGGGCTGGGCTGTTTGAGCCCAGAGCATCTGTCTGGCCGTGGGTCAGTTCCCACGGGGCCACAGCATGGGCTCCTACCTCAGGCTCCCCACTCTGGCTGCACGTTGGAATCTGGGGAGAGCTGTGAAAACCACCCATGCTTGGCTCCTGCCCCAGACCCTGAAGGTGAGGCCTGGGGCTGGGCTTCCCCAAAGATCCCCATGCATTTCTAACGGGGGTGGGGGCAGTCAGGCCATGCGCCTGGGAGGGGTGGGGGAGCATCCTCCGCTCTCTGGGCAGCCCCTCAGAAGGCTGTGAGGGCACTGAACTCACTGCATTTGGAATATTTCTCCGAGCGCCGTACTCCCCAGACTCCTGCAATCCAGCCCACAGCTCCCACCCACCGAGCCCCGTAAGTCAGGAAAAAGGGGTCATTGCCACCTCCTCCTCCTCCCTCACCCCCCACCGCCCAGGCCATCTGCAGATTGGAGCATCCTTCTCCATTCCTGAGCTTCCGGCCTCCTCCGGCGCTGGGCTGCCTGCTGTAGCCCCCATCTCTCCCAACACTTGGCCAGGATTCTCCTTTTTCAGGACCTGGCTTAGAAGCCGCCGCCTCCAGACAGCCTCCCAAGCTTTCTCAAGCTGACTCCTGCTCTGGCTCACCCTGAAGTACTGCTGAGACTCCCCTGGGAGTCAGGGACCAGGTGCGGGTGCCTCACAGCACAGCCCCTGTCACAGAGCAGCGCTTCCGCAGGTATTTACAGCTGCCAAAGGGAGCATCTGTCAGAGCTTTGGTTTCAGAAATCCAGGGGCTGCTAGAGGGGACACTGGTGGCAGGTGTCAGCCCAGAGCCCTCAGATGGGGAAGACCAACTGGGAAGGGCCTGGCTGTGGGGAGCCAGGCTGGGGAGGGCCAGACTGGTGGGGGCCGGGCTTGGGGGAGCCAGGATCAGAGGAACCGGGCTGGGAAGGACCTGGCTATGGAGGACCGGGTGGGGGGAGCCAGGCTGGCAGCTCCTTCTGGCCTCTGTTCCCATAACTGAGGAGGCCAATCGGCTTCCCGCTGACCTGTCTGTGCCCATAGGCAGCCACCTTGCTAAGCTTAGGTTTTCTGACACCGCTTGGCCTTCCAGCTGGAACTGTTTTCAGAGGCCAGTGATTTTTGCAAACCTTTAGTTGTTGGTTTCCTGAGGGTGGGTAAAAATTCACGGACACACAGGGCTTTGTGATATGGCTTCTTGCCGTTGGCTTTTTAGTCAACTACTCTACCCGTCCTCTCAAAGCAGAGCTGGGCTGCAGACCAAAGGGCCTGGAATTGTCCTCGGGAGCTCCAGACCTAGGTTCCTCCTCTGCCCTTGAAACCAGCTGGAGACTTGGTGGGACTGGAAGAGGAGGCCTCAGCGTAGAGCAGGGCTGGGTAGGGTGGACTCCAGTGTCTGAGAATGCCTCTGCGGCTTGCCATGCTATCTGGGGCAAGGGCACCAGCTTCACAGGTCCTGGGGGGCTGCTACGAAGGACCTGGAGATCCTTTCTGCCAGCAGGTTTCAAATTTTGCATCAGAACCTTACACAGCACAGCTGTCCCTCAGTACTGCTGAGGGATTTGCTCCAGGAACCCCAAAGATACCAAACTCCAGGGATGCTCACGTCCCCAACAGAAACTGGTGTAGTGTTTGCCTAGCACCCATGCCCATCTTCCTGTACCCTTAAACCACCTCTCCAGATCACGTCTAATATCGAATGCAATGTAAATGCTATGTAGATAGTTGTTATACTGTTTAGGGAATTATGACGAGAAAAGAAGTATGTACATGCTCAGAACAGATGCAGCCATCTATTTTATTTTTGAAATATTTTTAGTCCACGGTTGGTTGAATCCATGGATACAAAACCCACGGATACAAAGGGCCAACTCCATATAAATGAGAGAAACATGGAAACATTCAATTTCGCCTCCCCTCCATTTCAGGTAGCATCATCAGATGTAGGCAGTAAAATCGCAGGATGCCCAGTTAAATTTCAATTTCAGATAAGGAACACATTTTTTTTTTTTTAGTATAAGCATGCCTCATATAATATTTAAAACGTAAACTAAAAAATTAGTGTTGTTTTTCTGAAATCTAAATGTAGCTATCTTTTATCTGGCAACCATTCTCTCAGGTATCCAAGACATTCTTTATGGCAGCCCCAGGGCCATATTTCCTAGGATTTATTCCCCCTGTGAACAGATGTGTTGTATTACATAACATTGCTTGAGCATTCTTGACAGACTCCTGGCTGTCAATTTATCAGTGGCAACTGTTTACTGGTTGAAAATGGGAAGCAATAATATTCATCTGACTAGTTTCTCTCTCTCTCTCTTTTTTCTTTGTTTTTTTGAGATGAAGTCTCCCTCTGTTGCCCAGGCTGGAGTGTAATGGCATGATCTTTGCCCACTGCAACATCCACCTCCTGGATTCAAGTGATTTTCCTGCTTCAGCCTCCCAAGTAGCTGGGATTACAGGTGCCCACAACCACACCCAGCTAATATTTGTATTTTTAGTAGAGATGAGGTTTCACCATGTTGGCCAGGCTGATCTCAAACTCCTGACTTCAAGTGATCTGCCCTCCTCAGCCTCCCAAAGTGCTGGGATTACAGGACTGAGCCACTGCGCCTAGCCCAGTTTTCTCTTAAAGCTATTTCCATGATGATGATGATGAGACTAAATTATATTTTTTATTTCAATCACTCCTGATAAATAACAAATTTGGAGAAATAAAAATATCTTAAAAAAAAAACAGTAATTCTTAAGAACCTCACAACACAGTTTGAAAACAAACCATTGCTCTCTCAAATCATTGCATTCTCTCTGGGGAAGCAAATCCCAGAGAGTCTACTTGACCTTTCAAGAGTCATATAGTGGATATGATGTGGCAAATGAAAGACTGTAGTCAGGTCTCCTGACTTTCTATCTGTCTATCTATTTATCTATCTATCATCTACTAATATATCCACCCATCCATCCACTTCTCCATCCATCCATTCATCCATCTACCCACCCATCCATCCCTCCATCCACCCATTCACTCATCTATCCATTCATTTATTTACCAAAATGTCTATTAATTCATCCATCTGTCCATCCATCATTCACTCATCTATCCATTCATTTACCAAAATATCCATCCATCCATCCACTCATCCATCCATCCACTCATCCATCCATCCACTCATCCATCCATCCATCCACTCATCCATCCATCCACTCATCCATCCATCCACTCATCCATCCATCCATCCATCATTCACTCATCTATCCATTCATTTACCAAAATATCCATCCATCCACCCATCCATCCATCCACTCACTCATCCACCCATCCAGCCTGCTAGCTAAAGCAAACATTTATCCAGAACCAACTACACTCTAGGCCTTGCACCAGCTTCTGGGAAAACAGAAATAAACAAGATGGCGTTTGTGTCTCCTGTGGGCTTCATGAGCCACTGGGGAGCAGACTATAGCCCAACACTAGCCCAGCCAGCAAGTGTTGTGGGGTAAGTGCTGGCATCACCATGGGTATGGAGCCCTAGGAGCCCTGGGGGCTTCCTGGAGAGGATCCTAAGCTCTGGTGTAGAGAGGGGCTGTCCCTGAAGGTGATACTGAGTCTATGTCTTAAAAGAGAAAAGGGAATTTGCTAAAGTAGAAGGGAAGAGGGAAAGATCTTCCAGGCAATGGGAACAGCAGATACATGGAGCTGTGACTCAAGGCTTGTGTTCCTTCCTCAGACGTGCCCTGAGTGGGCACCAGCATCAGACACTGTGTTAGGATGGGCTTCTCTACTGTGGTCCTGCTGACATTTTGGGAACAGGTAATTTGTTGTTTAGCAGCATCTCTGGCCTCCACCTACCAGATGCCAGCAGAAATTATGACAACCAAAAACATTTCCAGACATTGCCAAATGTCTCCTGGGGTGGGGGAAAGTCTCCCCTGTTTGAGAAACCCTTGTGTTAGAGGCTAGAGAGGCAAAGATGAAAACAAAGTGCAGTCCTCCCTTTCAGGGAGGTTGTGGGAGTTTCTTCCCAGAAATTCTGCGTAGCTGAAGGTAATAGGGATGTAACTAAAAAGAAAGCCTGGGCTGGGTGTGGTGGCTTACGCCTGTAATCCCAGCACTCTGGGAGGCCGAGGTGGGTGGATAACCTGAGGTCAGGAGTTTGAGATCAGCCTGGCCAACATGGTGAAACCCCATCTCTACTAAAAGTACAAAAAAATTAGCCTGGCATGGTGGTGGGCACCTGTAAGCTTGTAATCCCAGTTACTCAGGAGGCTGAGGCAGGAGAATTGCTTGAACCTTGGAGGCAGAGGTTGTGGTGAGCCGAGATTGCACCATTTCACTCCAGCCTGGGCAACAAGAGCGAAACTCTGTCTCAAAAACAAACAAACAAACAAAACGCTGTTACAACATATCCTGGATAGTAATAGCTTTGAAGTACTTTTTTAAACCCCATGCAAACACCTCGAAAATGTGAAAATGTACAGTAGTTCCTTCCTATGCATGGGAGATACATTCTAAGACTCCCCAAGAACACCCGAAATCAGATAGTACCAATGCCCATATATACGATGTTATTTGCTATACATCTATCCTTATGATAAAGTTTGATTTATGAATTAGGCACAGTAAGAGATTAACAGCAACAACTAATAATAAAACAGAACAATTATGACAATATACCACAGTAAAAGTTAAGAGAATGTGGTCTGTCCCTCTTGTACCGTGCCCACCTATTTTCAGGTCTCAGTTTACCTGGGGTAATAAAAACTTTGGAAAATGAAACTGCAGATACAAGGGCACCGCTGTGTAATTATTCCACAAAGCATTCATAATGTGGGTTGGATTGCTACTCTTAAATATATATCAATCATATATATGTATGTGTATATAAACAGTCACTAGCATATTGAATTTTTTCACACTGTTTATCCAGCATAATTTGTAGTTGGTCTGTATTTGATTAAATATGATCATCTTTTATGTACAAGTTACATAAGTAAATAGAAAAATCCTTTACAGTCCAACGCCTCATGCAAAATTAATCTCAGCTGTGTCCTTGCTGCACACTCTGAGTTGCTGGGGACATGTGGTTAATTGAATATGGGAGGGGACAGGAGTCATCTGAGGTGAACTGTGAAACTTCACTTCTTCATTTTAACACGTTGGAAGCTTCAAAATTTTCCTGTGAATGTGTGGATTTAAAACTATTGTTGATGGTGATTTCATCAAGTAAATCTTGTAGGAGCTTCAGAATAACAAATTATTAAATACACTGCTCAACAGGAAGTGTCTCTGGGGAAATTACTTCCTTAGTTGTAACATTCTCAGCGGTTGACAGCAGCAACTCTGCATTCACTGTCAGCCGAACACAGGGTGGTCTGTTATCAAGCTCCTGCCTGGGCCTCAGTCTCCAGGGAAGAGGGGAGGTGGCTGTTTCCATCGGAGCTCAGGCCCCACTCGCTGCATGGGTGGGACCTCCTTCCCTGGCTGGTGTACCCCAATCCTGCCCAGAGACTGTGTCGATAGCCACATGGGAGGGGACCAAGCCGAGGGCCATACAGGGAGGTGGACACAGAGAAAAGTCCTTTCTGGGAGCTTTTGGAAAGCCCAGATTCTAGAAAAGTTGTGAAGCTCTGATCTGCTTTGGACCTGTGTCCCACCCAAATCTCCCTTCAAACTACAATCCCCAGCATCGGAGGTGGGGCCTGGCGGGAGGTGACTGGATCACGGGAGTGTATTTCTCAAGAATGGTTTAGCACCCTCCTCTGGGTGCTGTCCTTGTGAGAGTGAGTGAGTTATCATGAGATCTGGTCATTTAAAAGTATGTGGCACCTCCCCCTCTCTCTCTTGCTCCTGCTGTGAACATGGGATGCACCTGCTTCTCCTTAGCCTTCTGCCATGATTGGAAGTTTCCTGAGGCCTCCCCAGAAGCTACCAGGGTTCCTGTACAGCCTGCAGAACCATGAGCCCATTAAACCTATTTTCTTTGTAAAAGACCCAGTCTCTGCTATTTCTTTATAGCAATGCGAGAAGGTGTTTCATGGGGTTTAAAAAAGTACTTCAAAGCTATTACTATCCAGGATATGTTGTAACAGGGTACTTTTAAAGCCTGGAGCGCCCATGCTCCCAGTCTTACTCCCTCCTCCCATGAGTTCCCTGGGACTGCCACAACAAAAGACCACAAACTGGTGACATCCAACGGCAGAAGTGTCTTCTCCCAGCCCTGAGGCCAGAAGCTCAATGCTGAAGGACGTCCAACAGCAGGAGTATCCTCTCCCGGCCCTGAGACCAGCAGCTCAACTCTGAGGAACGTCCAACCACAAAAGTGCTCTTCTCCAGCCCTGAGGCCAGCAGCTCAATGCTGAGGGATGTCCATCGCAGAAGGACACTCTCTCACAATGCAGAAGCTGAAAGCTAAGGTGTTGGCAGGGCCACACTCCTGCCTGGGACTCTGGAGAGGATTCTTCCTGCCTCTTCCAGTCTTTGGTGGCCCCAGACAGTTTTGGCTTGTGGCTGTGTCACTTCCATCTCTGTCTTCATCTTCAAGTGGCCTCTCCATCCCTCCACTGGTGTCTCCAGGTGGCCTCCCTGCTGCTCCTTGTGTCTTATAAGGATGATTGTCACTGAATTGGGGGCCCAGCTGGGTAATCCAGGATGATCTTATCTTGAGACCCTTTACTTAATTACATCTGCAAAGACTTTTTTGTTTGTCTGTTTCCCAAATAAGGTCACAGTCACAGGCTCCAGGTGGCCATTTCTGGGGCATGACTCAGCCACCACACCTGCTGTTCTCACAAGGGGTGCTGTAGATGCTGATTCCATTGAAGCTGGTCTCCAGCTGAATCCAGGGGAGATTCATAAAGGTAGCAGGCATCACTGGGGAAAGACTGACATCACATTTGCAGCATCATTTAAAGGTGAAACTGTTGAATTTTTGATGACAAAATTTTTTGTTTCTTAAGCCAATAAATTTTCTTAAATTTTGTTGCTTTTGTTTACTAAAAGGTAAAGAAAAACCTTTTGCTGTGTGACGGTTTTTTCTTATTGGAAGTTCATCTAGGTAACCTGGAAGTTCAACCCCATAAAAAATGTTTGAATTTAATTAGACACAGCGTAAGGAACCAATTTTAGAGAGACTATTAGACCGTGATTACATACAACATTTCTTTTATATATTTCCTTTCACAAATTTTAAACTTACACAGACCATCTACAGCATGCTTGAACTTTCTGAGTTGTCCTAAACATCTCTCTTTCTTAAACAACCAGTTATTTTACTTAGGACAAGAATTTACTGTACAAGATTCTTTTTCATATAAAATCTCTTTTTCATAGCCTTCCTTACCACAAATACCTCTTTACCTTTATAACCTTTGAATGAGACAAAGTCATTTTTATTCTTTTAGGAAGTTGGGGTTTGTGCTACCTGTTGCTGTGTGCATCCTGTGAAGAGGAAGCAGATGGAGAGGTTATCCCCACACCATAGAAGTTATTCCCCTCAAGAGATTGCTCCGTTAGACTTCTTGCTAGGGCTTGTCTGAATAAGTGTGGGATATTCTTAAACCCCTGAGGTGGGACTCTCTAGGTTGAAGTTGCTGGTTAAAGGTTTAGCTAGCTTTCCGGGGACAAACAGGACTATTAGAGAGAAAGATGAATTTAGAAGTTGGGTAAATATTAAGCATGTCCTCATCTTTGAAAGTATATTTTTGCCCCAGAGAGGTATAAGGTATTTTGACATTACCAGGGACTGGTGGTATTATTAATGCTTCTAAGTATTAATAATATAAAGGAGTGTGAATTTTTCCTTTGGAGGGAGGAGTTGTCATTTGCTCCCATTATCTGACTGGATTTGGAGAAGAGTAGCTTAGAGAAGGAGGTTAGCACAGAGTAGGCAGTTTTTGAACCCAAAAGGGAAATTTACCATTTTACTTGCTGCCTCCAGAGTTGCCCTTGGCTTTGTCTTGTTGGTGAGATGTCTTGATTTGGAAGCCAGCCAGAGCAGAAACCCCCTCAGCTCAAGGCCATAAGGGGTGGGGATTCCATCCCAGGAGCCATCTGGCCCTCAGGGCAGTCCCATTTCCAGTGGCCGAGCTTGGGGCAGAGGGGGCAAGCCCTGTGAGGCTTTTTCCCATTTACCCAGTTGGGGCAGTTTGCCTTCCAGTGGTCTGGTTTCCCACACCAATGGCCATTATCTGGAGGAGTGTACTTAGGTCAACCTGGAGTGGGCTGGGGACTGGAAAGTGGCCAGCAGCTGAGCCTGCCTCTTGTTCTTGAGTTCTTTTTTTTTTTTTTTTCCTCTTAACCCTGTTTTCTTTAATCTGCTCTTAGTTATAAAAGACTGAGGGGGTGAATCTGAGGATTTCCTGCATAGGGGCCATGGTGTATTACACACAAAAATTAAATGTTTGTTTTTGAGAGTCTAAGGGTCTAATTTACCCCAATGCTCTAAAATGCAGCCTTGAAGTGAGTCTGAGGGAATGGAGGGGCTCATGGGACTGGAAAGAACATCTGCTGGGGACACAAACCACAGTTTCTCCTGGGGCATCTCACCAAGGGAAAAAGGCTCCCCTCATGTCCACGGAGGGCCTCTGAGATGCACTTTCCAAATGGGCATTCTTCCTATTGGAAAAGATCTCCCAGCACTAGTGCCTCACATTGGATGAACACCAGGTGAGCGGTCCCAGGTCACTTCAGGGATGAATTCCGCTGGGTGGCCAGCCCAGGTATGAGTTACACTGCATGCTTCATCCAGGTATGAGGGGAAGGAGTTGAGGGAAGACTCACCATTCTGGTGCTTTTTGGGATCACCTGGCTTAAGATACCTGAGCAGGATGGCTAGCTGCCTTCACTGGAGAATTGACAGGGAGAAAGGAGGAGGCTGAGTTCCCCAAAACGTGTGTAGGTTCACTTTCATCAAGCTTCCACTGCCAATCATGCTACCTGTAGGGACTGGGGAACTTTTGACCAGAAAGGATAGGAGAGGGCCTTCCTCCCTTCTGGGCAAGGCAGCCAGACCTGTTCACCTCCTGGCCTTTAGGCTACATCAGGGAGTGGCCCTAGTCAGTTGCCTTCAATTGCCAGAGGCATACTAAAGTTTGTCTTCTGGACGATGGAAAAGGAAAGCAAAACTCTAGACTCTCACCGGATCGGGTAACAGTGGTCAGACATCTTTAAACCAGGACCTCCTGGTCTGCCAAGGAGTGGCCCTGACTGGCACCTCCAGTTGTCTCTAGATTTGGGTGCTGTCCACTGAGAGGCTGGAGTCGGAGAAGAGGAAAGAGAGAGAGTAGGGGAGCAGTCTCCAGGTACTTACTGAGCCATCCCCAAGCACTCCCTGGGTCACCAAAATGTCATAGGAGTGACTAGATGGGGCCATTGTTGTGGACTGTAAAGGAATTTACCAGCTGTAGGTAGAAAAAGGCAATTATTAGAGAACGTAGGAAAACACATTGCAAGAGTGCAATGGGCAGCACAGCAGAGAAGGCGCTGTTTTCGAAGAGGCAGAAGCTAGGGGCAGGTTTGACAGGGCCGTGCTGCTAAAGTTAGGTGGAGCGAGGTATTTGTGAACAGGATGTTGTGCCAGTGGGTGGTTTACAGTAGCTGGTTCTCGGGACCATTGTTCTCCCAGACCTGGACCCCTTCCTCATTGTGGCTTATCTTATTAGGACTCCACAAAGTGATGTTAACACCATGGGGATACTCACTGTAAAAGTTTGGTGAAGAATGCAGGCTATGTAATTGCCCAGTCTTAAGTACTTAAAAAAGAACTCTGTGGGGATGAAAGGCTAGGGGGAAGGTAACTAGTGATTATACCCCACTCCTTGTACATTTTGGTATCTGTCTTAGTTTCCTGCCACTGTTGGCAGCTTCATGCAGCAGGAATGCTCTCTCTTATGGTTCTTGAACTCAGAGTCTAGGGCCAGGGCACTGGTGGGGCTGCTTCCTTCTGCACGCTCTGCAGAGGGTCTGTCTCCTTCCTTTTTAGCTTCTGGAACTCCCTTCATTCCTTGGTCTTTGGATTCTTCCTCACCTTTGAAGCACATCACTCCAATCTCTGCCTCTCCCGCACACCTGTTATGAACTCGGACTCCCTGCCTCCCTCTCCTGAGGACACTTCTGATGGCTTGGGCTCACCCCAATTATGGAGAATCATCTTCTACCTCCAGATCCCCAACTTCGGCACACCTGAAAAGCCCCTCTACCCTGTGGGGGGGTGTCACAGGTTCTGGGATGCACAGGTTCTGGGCATCAGGACCTGGACATCTTGGGGAGCGGTATTCAGCCCACTATGGTATTTTCCAATCTTTTCCATGATGGAGACACATGTTACTTTATAGTGGACAAAACATATATAATATATTTTATACTGCCAAGCAGACAGACCCACTGGAAATGTGGAGCTCACTTACTTTATTTAAACTCAAAGCTCCTCGGCAAGGCCCATGTAGTCCTGAGTCATCTGATGCCATGGATGCTCATGCTTCCTCTCCAGAGTCTGTCCTCTCCTTCCCAGGCCACAGACTTCCAGAAAGCCTTGATGCCTGCCACGTGCCCTGCTCCTCTCAACCTCCCTGCTTTACTGTCCCCTCTGCTCTGGGACATGGGCTGGGGTATGAGTGTCATGAGTGCAGCAAAGCCAGGTGAGGCTCCGCCTCCAGGAGGGTGCTGCAGGCTGAGGGTCTTGCACCCACCTTTGTCAAGTGGCAGATCAGACTCACCAACGGCCGTGGCTGGCCTTCCATTCCCTCAGCCTCCACACTACTCTGGCAAGTTGTGCAGTGATCACCCTCCGGCCAGGCCTGAGCCCAGCCCCTACTCCCTGCCGTCTTCATAGGATGCGTCATGCTCTCCAGGCTTCACGCCCACGTGCTTCAGACTCTCCTCTCCCCTCTAGGTGTTCCCTCCACACCTTCCCACTCAACTGTTGTGAAGGTGCCCAGCCCAGCACTCCCCTCCTCTTCCCTCCCTTCCTCTGGCCATCAGAGGCTTCAGAACGTCATCTCTGGGCCAGTGGCTCCCAGTGTCTGTCTCCAGCCCTGAGTTCCCACAGAGCACCTGCACAGGTATTCACCTGCCCATCGGATGCCGCAGCAGTGCTTGCTGCCACACCTCTTGGTGGGCACAAGGGCAGCCCCTCGCCTAGCATCCTCCACCTCACCACTGCTGAGACAGGGACCTGAGTCCTTCCCTCATCCCCCGCCTATAGCCAGTATGTCTCCTTCCCAGCAGCCCCCTCCAGGATGCCTCTGGCATGAGTCCTCCCTCCCTCCAGCCAGCACTCTCTCCCAGCCACTGTCCTCTTGCTGAACAGCCAGGACAGGGCTGAGCTCTGGTGTCCTTGCCCCATCGAGTCCGCACAGTGCAGGCCGATGGAGAACCCGAAGCAGAGCTCAGGTCCAGTCCACTCATCCCCAGCACCTGCTGAAGGCTCCAGCTGCACTCAGGGAGATCCAAGCTCCTTACACTGCCTGCCCTGCAAGAGGGGGCTACACCAGCTGTCCTGGCCCTGCTGACTGCCTGGCCCCCTACTGAGCACTCCCCTCCCCAAAGATGCCCAGGTCTTCTTCCCATCCCCTGCCTGGCCCTGCCTCCACTATTCCACTGACCAGTGCAAAGATCTCCATTGCAGTCACCTGTTCAGTGACTCTGCTATCTAAAGCCCCCGAAGTCCTTTCATGGCAACCTGACACACAGTCTTCTGGGCATTCCAACCTTGGGAAGTCACCTTCTTCCCACATTTGTTTACTTCTTATTGTTTCTTCCCCCATCCCGTTTCCATTCCTTCCATCCCCTGCCCCTCCCATCCCATCTCCCCAGTGTATCTCCTTCACCACGTGCCTGGCTCATAGTAGGGATCAGTAAACCCTTCTTATGCAAAGGTCACAAGTCTTTGGGGTCAATTAGGAACAGGGTGATTAAAAAATGAGCACGTGAAGTGTTGAATGATCAGGGCTGTCCTCTCCTAGAGCAAGGCCATGAGGAGACCCTCTGAACGGGACCTAGGACCTACTTATTGATCAGCCCAGAAGGTGGCCTAGCCCGCCCAAGTGTGCCAAGCCCCTGCGGGGACAGGCACCTGGGCAGGCTCATCCGCTCCATCTGCTACCCGAAGCGCAGGCTGCTGAGTGAAGGAATGGCTTTAATTTGCTAAAAAAACGATTGATTTGGCTTAGTTCCTTGCAGCGTGAGTCATTTTAATCAGTGCCATCTAATACCGTTTGCGATGAATTTTGCAAACGTTAGCAGCTCCATTTTCTCTCTCTCCGAAGTTATTGCAATAAAGTTACAAGAGGAGGCCCAGTAAGAAGCCCTGGCGCCCACCCTAGAAAGTGCCCGCAGCCTGCGTATGTCTTTGCCAGGCTGTTCCGATTCTGGTGGTGCTGGCAGAGGAAAGGGGGGCCGCTGCCCTGAAGAAAGGAGTAGACCTCACTCTGACCCAAAGCTGACCCCGCGAATGTGACCCATGTCACCATGTCAGACTCACACCCTCCCAGGCCGTGAAATAGTGACCACGCGGATGGTGACTCTGGGGAGCTGGCTTTGCTGGTGCAGACTCACCCAACGTCCGCCGGGCGATTCCTATGGGCCAGACACTGGCGGTAGCTCTTCATCAGCAGGGAATTGTATTCACTGCTTGCAGCAACTCCGGGACCCTGGTGCGTGGTATTGCATCTGTGAGTCGGGATCGGGGAACCAGGTCCCATCAGGGCCCTTCCCAGGCAGGCCTTGTCCTTCCTTAGCCGCAAGGCTTGTCTTCACTTCATTAACCTCATCGCCCTTGTTAGACAAGGATGAGACCCGGTCTAACCAAGTCCTTTTATTTTGTTCAAGCCTAACTTTCTGCTAATTGCAGCCCAGTTCTTGTTCAGGCATACAAGCATGGTCCCCACCATATGCGTGTGTTTATGCCCAAGTGCTTAGTGTCGGCTTCTTGCTTGGGAACACCAGCCCTGCAAGAGTAAGGTTCCCGTTCACTTGGCACTGTCCCTGGCCCATGGGGGCCGGGAGAGCATCTGGGGTGCCAAAGAACAAGCAAACGAATTCGTGGAGCTTCCCGAAGATTGAGACTATTTCTTGGCAATTTTGCATTCCCTTGGAGCCTAACACAGCATGCCCAGCAGGCGCTCAGTAAGAATTTGTAGAGGAAGGAGAGGTGGGAGGGAGGTGACGGAGAGCTGGAAGAGGAAAGGAGGGAAGGTTCTCTGGAGACTCTGCGTCACACTCACCAAGGTTGCGTCCTACAAAGTCCACTTGTCTCACGTGAAGACACCAGTGTCATGAAGCTTTGGGCCACACCTAGTTCCCGAGGGCTGGCTTAGACCCCGTGAGATGCCAGGATGCCTTTTTTCTAAGCTGTGTTCCAAGACTTTGAGAGGTGGTGTCTAGGAGCTGAGCTCTGGGGTCAGCCGGCTTTGCCTCTGGCCCCACCTCCGCTGTCCCCTATGCAGTTGGCGCTGGTAAGCCCTGTGCCCCTGGGAGCCACTTTCCTTGGCTGTCAGATGAGGACCGTGACCGTCCCAGGATGACCGTGAGGGTGAGGGAGGTCTTCCCTTCTGCTTTAGCCCAGAGTTCATCCCACAGGGTGATGGGGGATGGTGGCAAGTGAGGGAGGGTGGCAAACATGGCGGGAGCATCTGTCTCCTGCCCTCTCTAAGTTATCTCTTCCAGCCCCCAGGCACCGCTCATTGTAAAGGGCCAGAATATCACCCTTGCAGAAGGAGATGCTGCAGACTTCCTGCAAGAAGGTACATAGCTCCCTAGAGTCTCAGCACTCTGAGCCTGGGGCAGACGCATCCTTCCCAGGATGGACTCACGCCACCTCTACACCCACACCTGCAGCTGGGCTGTGTCCTCAGTCCCCGCCTCCAGATTTAGGGGCTCAGCTGCCATGAGGCTCGCTGTGTCTTAGTAATGTGAATTCAAATAACTGCGGTGGCTTGCCAGGAGAGACCTCGGTGAAGGAGCGGAGCAGACGGACCTTCAGGGAGGGATGCGATTTGTTAAGATTACTCCTAAGTACATGCTTAAGATTCAGATATTTAAAAGCCAGACTGGGAGGACAGCCAGGGGAACTGGGAAGCTAAGGTGGGTATGAAGCTTTGCCTCCACTCTTGTGGCTGCTGGGGATAAGGGCTTCCCTCGCTGCTGGAGAAGGGCCAGTTCCTGCTGTGCCATTGCATCTAGTGGTCAGCTGCATCGAGGCCCAGGGTAACCACAGCTTTCTGAGCAGCCATCGGGCAAATCCTTGCTGGCGTGAGGTTGAGGTTTGCAGAGCTCTCGCGTTCACTCTCTCGTCCACTCGCACACAGAGCTGCTGTTTACGGGGTATGTCATGTGCATGACAGGCCTGGGAGGGGATTCTCACTGTTGCAATTTTGCTTCAGGGGACTGAAGTCCAGAGAGGTTGACATATCTGCTCGGGGTCACACAGTGAAGAGGCAGAGACACTGGCCGGAGTCCCTCTGCTCCCAAAGCCACCCTGGTCCCCAGTCCGTGTGGGTCCCCCCTGCAGGCAGGTCACAATGACCTGACAGATGACTGACCCCAGACACGAGAGCTGTGCAAGGAGAAAATACTGATGAGGCTGCGTTGTCGCTGGGCGACGGGGACGTGAGGAATTCTTTATGCTCTCCTGCCCATGTCTCAGTATTTTTGAAGATGCTCATACTTAAAAGTTTGGGGCTGTAAATAAACTCTAGAGAGATGCCTGGGACATGTCCAGAGCTACGGATTTGGGGTTTGAAAGCTCCAGATGAAATGGCAAAATGACAGCTGAAGCAAAGCTTCACTTGCACTTCCTTGCTACAGAGGAATTTAATTTGTACCTTTGGAGAGCACTTCTTGGCTGTACTGCTCGGATGACGGGAAGCCAGCGCAGACTTTGTTTCGCTGATCCGGAACGTGGGTGGGTCGGCACTCCGGGAGGGCACCAAAGCCTGGCCCGCCCAGGAGGCTGAGATGAGCTCAGAGCAGGAAATGCTTTTCTGCCTGGCAGAGGGCCTGGTGGGCACTGGGAGCAAAGCCCTCGATCAGGATTTCACAGAGAGAAGCTCCACGGGCTTTGGGGTCGCTGGATGGGTGGGGCCCCTTCCGAGTTCACAATGAGGCCCCTGGCGAGGTGGTGGTGAGGGCCCTGCCTCCTACTCCGTGTGTGACCTTGAACAGGTGACCTGACTCACCTGTGTTTCAGTATCCTCACCCATGAAGCTGGAGCATCTGTGCTGTCCACCTGGCAGGCCCCCACGAGGGCCGAATGTAATGAAAGCTGCGTCTGGCACCCACAAGCACCCGATAAAGTCAGTCTCTCTGAGGACGATCAGGCCGTGTGGCCTTGGAAAGGGGTCTGCGTAGCATTTTGCTAGAAATCTGTAAGGACGCTCACTTGGTGACAACCGTACGCAGAACTGGAGCTCCACCTTCCCAGCAACCCTCTGCAGGGGGCCCCTTCCACCTTTCTGGAGACCTTCCGTTGGGGGGACTCTTCCTCCTTCCGAGAGACCCTCGCGTGGGGGCTCCCTCTTCCTTCCGAGAGACCCTCGCGGGGGGCTTTCTCCCAGCCCTTCCCCAGCCTGCCCAGTTGCAGAGGGCGCCTTGGATCCTCCACCTGCGTCCAGTCTCACTGGTCTTATTGCTTCTTAAGCTGCTTCCTTTGCTGACAGCTGGGTTTTTCTGATTTTGTGTCCGGGTCGTGGGCTGACCTGACCATTCTGACCTCATGGACGGTCAGGGAAAGAAGTGGTGGGGCGGAGCAGGGGGGGTGGGGGGGGCGGGGCGCCTCCTACCCTCCCAGCGACTCAGCAGCCATCCTTGAAATTTGTACAAAAGATATTTATGATGTTCGTGGTAAATTAATTTGAAGACTTAGCGCTTAGTGAAATCGACTTCTTGAGCCTGTGTGTATCTTTGCGTGGTGTGGGAACCCACTTTGAGTATCACAAGACATTTTCGCTGTGGAATTCCGGAAGGGGCCTCCCCTCTCTCTTGTCTGACACCTGCGGCCTGAACCCAGCCCAAGGCCTCTCTGGCAGCTCTGAGGACTTAGTTCCAGGCAGGACCTGAGGCCGAGATGAGCAGCAGCAGCTCCATGGCCAGCCCAGTTGCCACCAGACCCTTCGCTTCACAGGGAAGCCTGGACTTCATCAAGCTTGAAATACCTGCCCGAGGGCAGGAAACAGGGGACTTTGCTCTTCAAAGTGCCTCGCACGTTTGGAGAAACGAGCTCCAAATGACCCAGAAACCCTAAAAAGAAACCGAAAAAGAGAGGTGAAGACAAGTCGGGCTGGGCCCGGGCTGGCCAGGGAGTCCCTGCCTTTCACCCACCTCTCCCCCAGGGCTGCCGCCGTGCAAGGCGAGAGGTCCTCATCAGCAGGATTCCCAGCCAGGCAGAAGCAGAAACTCGCCCAGCTTGCTGGGTCTCTGATGGGTGATTCTGCCCCAAGACCTGGCAGAGGACTCTGGGGCAGAAGGCTGGCCACCTGTGGTGGGTCGTGGCCTGGTCGGGGGACCTTCAAAAGATGCCTTTTGAATTTTCTTTCTGCAGCATGCCACTACACCAGGCACTGGGGCATGGAAATAAATGTGGTAGCCATGCACCGGTGCCTTCAGAGGTGAGTGGGAAGCCAGGCATGTGCACGCAGGTCACACGTGGACCACGTGCCCCGTGGTGATTCGGGCCCTCTGCAGACCCAGGAGTACAGTGGAGAGTAGGGAGTGGTCGGCACAGCTTCCTGGGGAGAGGAGAAAGGCAGCTGTCCTTCCATCCAGCATCTGCAGGAGCTTGCCGCAGCGTGCCCACGCTCATCCCACCCTCCCAGCCCGGTTCAGGCTTCCCCAGTGCCACCTGCCAAGCACAGCACTGTTCACCTCCCCGCTCACGGGGTGGACAGTGGGCACCACACGCTGGGGCTGGCATCGCCCTCGGCACTGTCTTGAATCAGTGGCGGTGATCTCTGCGTGAGATCTCAGTCTCCCATCGTCAGGCAGTGGCTCTGCTTCTTCAGTCTCCCCTCACACCCCTGACCGGGACATTCCTTCCTGTGTGGCCACAAGCTGCCCCGACCTTCAGAGTAATTGTTGTTTTCCCCAATCCTGCTAAGTGTCCAGCCCCTACCTCTTCCCGATTTTAAAAGCACCCAACTGTGAGTGTCTGAGAAGACAGCAGATGCAGTGGTCGGTGCTATGGGCTTGGGAGACCCCCGTTCCCTGCCCCCGACATACACACACTGCCAAAGAGCAGAAGGCACCTCACACGGTCTGGATGCCCCTCCGAGCCTCATGTTCAAACGGGACCCCAGTGTTGGAAGAGGGCCTGGTGGGAGGCATCTGGATCACAGGAGCAGATCCCTCATGGCTTGGCACTATCCTGGCCATAGTGAATGAGTTCTCGTGAGGTCTGGCTGTTGAAAGTGTGTGCCCTCCGCCCCCGGCCCCTGCCTCTGTCTCTTGCTCCTGCTGTGGCTAGGTGACGTGCACCTGCCCATGCCTCGCCTTCCACCATGAATAACAGCTCCCTTAGACCTCCCCAGAAGCTGAGCAGGTGCCAGTGCCATGCTTGTGTAGCCTGCAGAACTGTGAACCAATTACACCTCTCTTCTTTATCAATCACCCAGCCCCAGGCATTTCTTTACAGCAAGGCAAGAACAGACTAACCTAGTACCCAGGTCTCTGATCCCTGGGCCCAAACAAACCCCAACACAAGCTCCCGGGAGGGTGGCGGCCCCGTTGCTCCCCTCCCTCTGAATCAGGTGGGTGAGGGCCTGCTGGAGGCCACAGCAGAGGCTGGGGAAGGCGGCTACTGAGCCCTGGCTGGGGGGACCCCCTCCTACTGGGGGCAGAGGGAGGTAAGTTGCCTTTGGGTCTGCCCTCCCCAGTGGGGTAAAGGATCAGGCACCGTTTCAGCCAGCTTGTCACTAGGTAGGCCAAAACCAGAGAATGGGGCCACATCACAGAAAATCACAATTTCCACGTGGAAAAGTTGTGGCTTCACCGTGAGTGTAGCTAGCCCAGATCCTGACAGACCAGAGGGATGGCACTGCCGGTGGAGATTGACAGAGAATATCCCAGGCTTTGGTGGGAAGAGAATGGAGAAAGCATGGAGGATGAGGGCAGAAGCTGCTCTCACGGCCCACGTCCTCTCCAGGCAGTGGCAGAGAAGAGGCCAGATGCATCCTGGACGCCTGCACATGCCTCTGCTCTCACTGCACATGCCTCTGCCCTGCACACGTGCCAGGGCCAGGTGGCTTCTCACCTGCCACTCCCAGGGTGGGGAAGGCCGAGGGTTCAGGCTGCTCCCCTGTCACTGCTCAAGGAGGAGATGACCCCTGCCCCCTGCCCACTGCAGAGAAAGCAGGGACCCCCAAGAGTCTCCCTGTATTTCTGAGCCAGGTGACCCTTCGCACAAGTCATCTTGGTCTTTTCTGAGGAGCCTCGTCCTGTCACTTTTTCCCTAACTTCTTCTGTCATTTTGCAATTGCTCTGCCAGCAACGGCCTTATTTGTCGAAGCTCCTCAGGTGTTATTCGATTAAGAAGTTGAAATGCCATTTTAGAAGCAAAGTCCTGGAATAATCCATATTGACAGCTGGGAGAAATACCAATTGGGGCCCCTCCATAGCAGGAAGCTGGATGAAAACCCAGGACGCCACCCACATCTCACCTCTCAGCTGGAGTCCCTGCACACTAAGCTATGTGCCAAGGCATCCAAGTGAGTTACTTCTCACTGCTGGGATGGCGGCCTTGGAATTCCAGTAACACAAATTGTCCAACCCTTTCCCTTCACTAAGGGGGTCTCCATATTTAGAGCAAACAACTACTGGCTGAGTTTTCACTCTGTCTAAATTCCCAATCCTGGATCATTCACAATCTAGTTGTGAAACCTTAGAATGTTTGCCCACCAAACAGCAACAACTACAGAGAAGACAACAAAGATGAGAAAGAATTAACTAGTACATAGTGGGGTGCTTATTCAAAAGCATAGGAGTTGAGGAAAGGAGGAATGTGTGTGTGGAGGGGAAGTCAAGGGAAGCTTCAGGGAAGAGGTGGCTTTCACACCAGGCCTTGGAACAACCACCGTTTCATGTTCTCATGACTCTGTGTGTTGGCATTTGGGCTGGGCTCAGCAAATGGCTCTTCTGCTGGCCTTGGCTGAGGCTATTCCTACAGTTGCAGACACCTGGCAGTTTGCTGGTGTCAGATGGTCCAAGATGACCTCACTCACCTGAGTGGTGGTTAACACCAGCTCTTAGCTGGGCTCCTGTCCTCCACGTGGCCTGGGTTTTTTTATTTTATTTTATTTTATTTTATACTTTAAGTTCTAAGGTACATGTGCACAATGTGCAGGTTTGTTACATATGTATACATGTGCCATGTTGGTGTGCTGCACACATTAACTTGTCATTTACATAAGGTATATCTCCTAATACTCTCCCTTCCCTCTTCCCCCACCCCATGACAGGCCCTGGTTGTGATGTTCCCCTTCCTGTGTCCAAGTGATCTCATCGTTCAACTCCCACCTATGAGTGAGAACATGCGGTGTTTGGTTTTCTGTCCTTGTGATAGTTTGCTCAGAATGATGGTTTCCAGCTGTATATGTCCCTACAAAGGACGTGAACTCATCCTTTTTTATGGCTGCATAGTATTCCATGATGTATATGTGCCACATTTTCTTAATCCAGTCTATCATTGATGGACATTTGGGTTGTTTCCAAGTCTTTGCTATTGTGAATAGTGCCACAACAAGCATACGTGTGCATGTGTCTTTATAGAGCATGATTTATAATCCTTAGGGTGTATATCCAGTAATGGGATTGCTGGGTCAAATGGTATTTCTAGTTCTAGATCCTTGAGGAATCGCCACACTGTCTTCCACAATGGTTGAACTAGTTCACAGTCCCACCAACAGTGTAAAAGTGTTCCTATTTCTCCATATCCTCTCTAGTACCTGTTGTTTCCTGACTTTTTAATGATCGTCATTCTAGCTGGTGTGAGATGGTATCTCATTGTGGTTTTGATTTGCATTTCTCTGATTGGCCTGGATTCTTTACATGATGTCTCAGGGCAGTGGGATGCCAGAGGGGAAGCTGTGAGATCCCAATTTTCACCACCTTCCTCACCATCTTCTACAGCTCAAAGCCAATCTCAAGGCTGGCCCAGATGCAAGGGGCAGGAAACAGCCTCCACTTTTAGTGGAAGGAGCTACAGGGTCACATTGAAAAGGGCCATGCATGTGGGGTGAGAGTCATGGTGGTACCATCCATGCGAACAATTCCACACCGTGGGAAGACCTCAGTGGTCCAATCATCAGCACCAAAGGGGGCATTCCTGAGACTGACCCGACCACATTCTCAGAAGTGGAGCAAATATCAAAGGGAAGGCTCAGGGCACCCGTGGCCATGGGATAATGGGATAATGAGCCACAGGCCAGGGAACTCGCAAGGCAGGAGACTTGGATCTCATAGGCACAGAACAGCACTCAGGAGATGGCTTTGGTGGCAGCTTCCACATTTTATCAACATGGAAACTAAGTCCAGGCAGTAGAGGACTTTCAAGGTCACAAAGAAAGGCAGTGGCTAAGCGAGAACTGGAATCCAGGTGGTTCCAAGCCAGGGCTTTGCAGTCAGTGACCCGGTAGAAAACTGAGTTTGTTGTTCGTGATGGAGGCTGCTGCTTGCTGCCAGCCAAGTGAGTGAGAAGGTGGCCGTGGGGATCAGACACCAAGAAGTGTGACTGGCAGATGCCAAAGGGCATAAGAGATTCCCCAGAATTAACGTTAGGGTCTGTCCACAGTGTGACTCTGGATAGAAGGGATGCCATACCTATTAGTCCCCAGGAAGATGTTTGTGGAGTAAATAAACAAAAGAAAGAAATGAATCAAAGTCTTATTTGCACTTGTGTTAGTGCATGTGCTGCTGGATTGAGTGTGTTAAATATTCCACTTCGCCGAGCCAGCATGACACCTGTGTATGCCGTTCTTACTACCATCTTGGTTCAGAACTTCTCCTCCACCTGTAACATCCCAGCGGGCAGTCTCTTCTCATGCACTCAGTGATGGGGACTCACCCCCAAGGAGGCAGCAGAGGAAGACGGGGGCTCAGCAGGTCTGTGTAGGATTTGGCACATCCTTCAAAACCAGAGCACTGGAAGCTGGACGCAAGTTGCAAGATGTGGCAGCCGAGCCCAGCCTTAATATCCTTGCCCCATCTCATGGCAGATGGCCAGAGGTCTGTCTGTTTTTGGCCACAGATGGACTCAAATGATCCCCAGGGCGCTGTGGTCGACACGGAGATGGGTCCCAGACAGCCTCTGCACACATGGCCTCACTGCCCCGCCGCAGGGAGCAGTCAGCACACAGTCTCAGCCATCCGCATCTTCTGGGCCAGCCTGGGCTGTCGAGAGCTGCCCCACTGAGCCCACACCCTTCCTGGGCAACCATTCCACGGGATATTCCAGTGAGGACCGTGTAGCCCAGAGCTCCCCACCAGGTGAGCCGGGGGCTGTCCAGGTCGTGCACAGTGACCGTCATTCTGCCTGGTCCCACCTCCCTCACTTCCAGGCGTTGGACCTTCTGCACGTCCTGCTCCCAACTCCACCATGACCTCTGTTTCTGGAAACCCCAACCCAGAAAGACCCCCGCTTCCACTCGGGGCTCCAGTCGGCCCCTGGCTTGCATTCATGAAGAGTCCTGAATTTTTTCACCCTGCCCTCTGCTTCTCTGTGGCTCTGTGGCTGGCCCTGGTTCCCCATTTCCAAGGCTGTTCCATGGCAGGGTCTGGGAAGGAAGGACACCCCTGCTGTAGTTTGGGTATCAGCAGCAGCAGGAGCCCTGTGGGACCTGCCCCGTGGGACCCGCCCCATGGTGAGACTGTGATGGAGGCGGCCTCTCCGTCTGCTGCCCTGCCTCAGCCTCAGAACTGGCATCCAAGTGCTGATTGCATGATTTCCTGTAGCTGCTGGAACAGAGTGCCACACCCTTGGGGGCTTCAAACTGCACACATTTATTTTCTTACAGTTCTGGAAATCAGAGGTCTAAACCAAGGTGCGGATGGGGCTGGCTCCTCCTGGAGGCTTCAGGGAAGAACCCGTTCCTGCCTTTCCCACTTCTAGAGGCCTCCTGCATTCCTTGGCTCGTAGCCCCTTCCTCTACCTTCAAAGCTGGCAACGTCATGTGAAAGTTGTCAGAATCAAAATAGAGTCACTTGTGTCAAACCCTAACAAAAAAAGAGTGAAGAGGCTAAGAAGGGCCCTCCCCTTCCCCGCACACCTGCCTGGGATAAGAACTACCATAAAGGCTCTCCGAAGGGCTCTTATCTACATATGCCTGTAGCAAGAACTTTGCCGAAGGACTTTCCAAACTGCAGCTTGCTATATGAGTCACAAGGACAGCTGGCCGGATGCACAAGAGCCCATGCCTGACACACTGTCTCCATCTCCAGGCATGAACTGACGTCAACTCTCACAATAAGACTCTGTGACCAGGGTTCTCTTTACTTCAAAACAACTTATGTGCATGTCTCCCTTTGCCTCTAAAAGCTTCCCCTTGCCTCAACCTCCTTGCACATGCCCGTGGTCCCCACAGCCCTCGTAGCCTGGACAGGAACCCCCCGTGCACTCCTGGCTACACTCAGCATCTCTGGAGGAGCTGTCTCTGTTGCTTAGGTTGACAACGGCATCTTCGACTCTCGCCCTGACCTCTGCCTCTGTGGTCATATCCTCTCTGACTTGGACCCTCCTGCCTCCCTCTCATAAGGACCCTTGTGGCACATGGGGTCACCCAGATAATCCAGGATGAGCCCCCATCCCAGGGTTCTTCACCTAATTCCACTTGCAGAGTCCCTTTTGCCATGCCAGGGAACATATTCACAGGCTCTGGGTTTAGGGTGTGGACGTACTTGGAGCCGTTATTCAGCCCACTTGAGTGCTCATTACCTTATTTAGGGAGGAAGAGGACGGGCGGAGTGGCGGATAATCGGGTCAGATCCTGCAGGCTCTGTGGGTAGCTGCCGGTAGGTGGCGGTAACCGACCTCAGGCCGCGCTTGGACTTGCATAAAGCTATGGGTCAAGTTCCTCCGGGTGAAGTGCACTCCCACCGCCGCCCCCTGTGCTCACAGTCCTTTGCGCCTGCTATTCCTGTGCACGCAGAAAAAACTGCCCCTCGGGCCTTCGCGTGGCTGTCCTTCCCCACTCCATTGGGCTCTGTTCCAGTGTCAGGCTCTCTCCACCGCACGTCAAAAACGCGGCCCACTCTTCACACCTTCCCCCTGGCCTGTCCCTCTCAGCAAATGACCATCTCTGGGCTCACTGTGTGTCCTCGCTGAACATAAACTGCCCGAGGACAAGCAAGGTGTGTTTTGTTCATGGCTCTTTTCCAGGGGCCAGGAGCGATACAGGCATTTAGTGGGTGGGTGCTGTGGGGTTGAACTCTGTCCCCTAGAAAGATAGGGGGAAGTCCCTAGTTCCCGATATCTGCAAATGAAACCTCATTGGCAAACAGGGTCTTTCAGGGATGGCCAGGTTGAGATGAGGTCGTATTGAGTGGGGGTGGCCGTAGGAGGGGAAGGGGGTTATGGAGACATACATGGAAGATGGCAGCGGAGACTGGGGTGACCCCCCACTGACCCAGACGTCGGGCTCCTGGCCTCCAGGCAGCCAGGGAAGGAATTTCTGTGGGTTGAAGCCCTCTCGTTCATGGTATTTTGCTACAACAGCCCTGGGAAAGGAAGAAGGCAGGATTCAGCTGCTTCTGGGGATGCACAGTCCATGCCTCGGGCACAAGGGCGCTGGCTGTGGACGGCTGCCTTGAGCCTGCTCCTAGCCTGGCCAGCCTGGCTTGCCAGCCACAGCCTACCCAGCCCTGAAGTGCAGGATTCCTTCTTCTGCCATAAAGATGAGGGCACCCTTCCACTGCCGTGGAATCTTAGAGCAGTTGCCTGTCATTTAAATAATTTGTCTCCCTGTATAACCATCATCCTCTCCCACCCCTCCTCCCTGTATAACCTTCATCATCCTCTCGCCACCCCTCCTCCCTGTAAAACCATCTTCCTCTTGCTGCCCCTCCTCCCTGTATAACCATCATCCTCTCACTGCCCCTCCTCCCTGTACAACCATCTTCCTCTCGCTGCCCCTCCTTCCTGTATAACCATCATCCTCTCACTGCCCCTCCTTCCTGTATAACCATCATCCTCTCGCCATCCCTCCTCCCTGTATAACCATCATCCTCTCACTGCCCCTCCTCCCTGTACAACCATCTTCCTCTTGCCGCCCCTCCTCCCTGTATAACCATCATCCTCTCACTGCCCCTCCTCCCTGTATAACCATCATCCTCTCGCCACCCCTCCTCCCTGTATAACCATCATCCTCTCACCGTCCCTCCTCCCTGTATAACCATCATCCTCTCACTGCCCCTCCTTCCTGTATAACCATCATCCTCTCACTGCCCCTCCTTCCTGTATAACCATCATCCTCTCGCCATCCCTCCTCCCTGTATAACCATCATCCTCTCACTGCCCCTCCTTCCTGTATAACCATCATCCTCTCGCCATCCCTCCTCCCTGTATAACCATCATCCTCTCACTGCCCCTCCTCCCTGTATAACCATCTTCCTCTTGCCGCCCCTCCTCCCTGTATAACCATCATCCTCTCACTGCCCCTCCTCCCTGTATAACCATCTTCCTCTTGCTGCCCCTCCTCCCTGTATAACCATCATCCTCTCACTGCCCCTCCTCCCTGTATAACCATCTTCCTCTTGCTGCCCCTCCTCCCTGTATAACCATCATCCTCTCACTGCCCCTCCTCCCTGTATAACCATCATCCTCTCGCTGCCCCTCCTCCCTGTACAACCATCTTCCTCTCGCCGCCCCTCCTCCCTGTATAACCATCATCCTCTCACCGTCCCTCCTCCCTGTATAACCATCATCCTCTCACTGCCCCTCCTCCCTGTATAACCATCATCCTCTCACCGCCCCTCCTTCCTGTATAACTATCATCCTCTCACCGTCCCTCCTCCCTGTATAACCATCATCCTCTCACTGCCCCTCCTCCCTGTATAACCATCATCCTCTCACCGCCCCTCCTTCCTGTATAACTATCATCCTCTCACCGTCCCTCCTCCCTGTATAACCATCATCCTCTCACTGCCCCTCCTTCCTGTATAACCATCATCCTCTCGCCATCCCTCCTCCCTGTATAACCATCATTCTCTCACCGTCCCTCCTCCCTGTGTAACCATCATTCTTCCTGTATAACCACCCCCCCATGGAGGGATCAGCATGGAGTGTGGTGAGCCTTTGTGGGCAGGCAACTGATTGGCAAGGACTCCCTCCCTGACCCGCTGCCAGCCATGCTCCCAAGCCCCCTTCTCAGCTAGGCCTCGACCTTGGCTTTCGTGTCCATGGCTGGCTGAGTCCTGTTATATTGAGAACCCTCCCATCCTTTGCATCTGATCAGGTTCCTCGCCCCTGACCATGGATGTCTAAATCCTCCGCCTGCCTTTAGCAGGAACTCCTGCCCTGGGTGTCTAACCAAGTGAGTGGTTTCCAGCCCGGACCCTCACTCTGCTCGTGGACTGGGCATCCACAGCTGTCTTCACTGCGTCTGAACTGAGCTCGATTCTAAAGTCCTTCACCTACTCCAGTAGCTTGAACACAGTCTTTCTTGCTGTTTTTCCCAAGTGAGCAATGCAAACTGGTTCTCCTACACATGGTTACTAGCTTTGGATAGTCGCTGTGAAGGACTCGCTGGCTGAGAGGATGAGCATTTTTAAGGGCTGGGTACACCTTGCTGAGTTGCTGTGCACAGAAGAGTGTGTCGGCTGGCACTCCTGCTGGCAGCAAGGTGCTGGGAGAGACCCCGGCCTGGGTGGGCCCCTTTCTCCCAGGGCTGGCTCCTGGGATCTCCTAAGTCGCTGAGATTCTAGGCTCAACCTCAGCTCCTCTGTGCCAGCACCCGCAACCGGGCCACCCAGCTCCCGCCGCGTCGCCTCCAGCAGAGGCTGAGAAGATACCTCCCCCATTTCTTTCACTGTGAAGTCGGCAAATGTCCTGGATCTCACAGCTGGGCTATTTTTGTTCTTCACTGGAAGGTTTTGTCTGGCTGTCTCCCCAGGTGCAAGGCCTTGTGCTGGGCTGACTTCACACCTCAGATTCAGGGTCATTTCCAGACGCCGATACCTGCACCTTTCCAGACACCGCCCCACATCTCCAGGCGGACTGGCCTGGGCATGGAGGCTACAGCCTGGCGCCTCTAACAGGGGTTTAGAGGTCTGTGAGTTTAGATGGGAAACGTCTGTGAATTTAGGGGTCTGTGAATTTAGATGGGGTCTGTGAATTTAGGTGGGAAACACGTTGCAGTTGTTAAAAATACATTTCTGATCATCTGTCATTTCTCTCGATAATGCTTATAGACAACCACAGTACCTGTGACTTCGTGTGTGGGGAAAACCACAGATCTTCCATCTCTCGAGTTAGCCATTGCTGCTAACTTCACATATCCTTTATATTCACCACGGCTTGGGAATTATGGAGTTACTAAGTCCACCGGCCACACCTGGTGCAGCCCTTCTTCCTGCCACGTGACCAGGTAAAGGGACTGGCCAGGGATTAGACCATTGTGTCACACCTGAAGAAAATATCTGATAACAGTATTTGAAAGCAAGTGGTTTATTTCGAAATCCTGACTATTTTGTTAAGAATTTTAAAACCATGCGATATGTCATTTGCAAACGTCCTGAAAAGGGTTCCATAGGCAACAGCAGATGCCAAGGGGATCCCCGGCTCAGAAGGTCTGAAGAGCTCCTGCCCCACAGGCTTGGAGGGTCCTCTTCCAAAGCACAAGGACGACCTGAAGTCCTTTAAGGATTGAGGCCATTCCCAGGGGCCCGGCAAACAGATTGGGGCCTGGAGGAGGCCGGACGGATTATTTTTGAATGGAAAATTGGGGACTGGTCATGCCAGGCTTTTCTAAGTTCCTTTCTGCCCTTCCTGTTTCCACAGAGGAAACCACTTTAGCGGTTGCCTGCCGCACGCACCTGCTATAGAAACTTTGCGTGTTTTTTATTAGCCTTGTGGAGGCATAACTGATATAAAGAGTGCATATGGAAAGTGTACAATTTGATCAGCTTTGACACGTGTGTGTACTTTTGATACTATCGCCACGATCAGGGTGAGACACACAGATCCCACTCCTAAGAGTTTCCTTGTGTCCTTGGAACTTCTCTCCCTGCTCCCTGGTTCCTCCCTCCCATTCAGGCAACTAACACTAACAACCCTACTTCAGGTCACTATAGATTAGTCTGCTCCTTCCTTCCTTCCTTCCTTCCTTCCTTCCTTCCTTCCTTCCTTCCTTCCTTCCTTCTTCCTTCCTCCTTCCTTCCTTCCTCCTTTCTTTCTTCCTTCTTTCCTTCCTCCTTTCTTCCTTCCTTCCTCCTTCCTTCTTTCCTCCTTTCTTTCTTCCTTCTTTCCTTCCTTCCTCCTTTCTTCCTTCCCTCCCTTCTTTCCTTCCTTCCTTCCTTCCCTCCCTCCCTCCCCTCCCCTCCCCCCTTTCCTTCCTTCCTTCCTTCCTCCCTCCCTTCCTTCCTTCCTCATTCCTCATTCCTTCCTTCCTCCTTTCTTTCTTCCTTCCTTCCTTCCTTCCTTCCTTCCTTCCTCCTTCCTTCCTTCCTTCCTCCTTTCTTTCTTCCTTCTTTCTTTCCTTCCTCCTTTCTTCCTTCCTTCCTCTTTCCTTCCTTCCTTCCTCCTTTCTTTCTTCCTTCTTTCCTTCTTTCCTCCTTTCTTCCTTCCCTCCCTTCTTTCCTTCCTTCCTTCCTTCCTCCTTCCTTCTTTCCTCCTTTCTTCCTTTCCTTCCTTCCTTCCTTCCTCCCTTCCCTCCCTCCCCTCCCCTTTCCTTCCTTCCTTCCTTCTTTCCCTCCTTCCTTCTTTCTTTCCTTCCTTCCTTCTTTCCCTCCTTCCTTCTTTCTTTCCTTCCTTCTCTCCCTTCTTCCTTCCCTCCCCCATCTTCCCTCCCTCTCTCCTTCTCTCCTTCCTCCCCTTCCTCTTTCTTTCCCTCCTCTCCTTCCTCCCCTCCTTCCCTCCTTTCCTCCCTTCCTCCCTCCTTCTCTCCTTCCTTCCTTCCTTCCTCCCTCCCTCCCTCCCTCTTCTCTCCTTCCTTCCTTCCCTCCCTTTGTTCCTTTCTCTCTTCCTTCCCTCACTGTGTTACCCAGGCTGGAGTACAGTGGCACAGTCCTAGCTCATTGCAGCCTCAAACTCCTAGGCTCAAGTGATCCTCCCAGCTCAGCCTCCCAAGTAGCCGGGACCACAAGTGCTGGGAATCAAAGGTGTGAACCACCGTGCACATGGCCCAGTTTGCATTTTCAATAGCGCAATCATTATGGTTGTCTGGGACATCCACAGCTCATCCTTCACGTTGACGGGCAGTGCCCCACGGTGCGGGTAGCCACGGCGTGCTTGTTTATTCACTCATTGATGCCAGCTGGGTTTTTCCCAGGTTCTGACTATTACAGATGAAGCTGCCGTGAGCATTCGTGTGTCAGCCTTTGGACGGATGCACACTTTCATCTCTTGCGTAAATACATACGAGGGAAGTGACCTTGTCATAGGGTGGGTGAGTGTCTATCTGGAACCTTCCAAATGGTTTTCAAAGTCTTGTCCCATTTTACAACCCTGGGTCTTCCACATCACACTGGGTGTGGTCAGGCCTTGTAATAGGCCATTTAAATAGGCCTATTACATTGAGCTATGTAATAGGTGTTTATTATTTTTTATCAGCCTTATTGAGGTATAACTGACATAGAGTAAACAGCACACATCTAAAGTGTAGACCTTGATCAGTTTTGACACGTATGTGTACTCATGACCATCACCACGATCATGGTGATGCACACGGCCCCCATTTCTGACAGGTTCCTTGAGCCCTTGGCACTTCTTCCCCACACAATGTCTCATTGTGGTTTTAATTTATATTTCCCTAATGACTAATGGTATTGAGCACTCTTCCTTTTGGAGTCAGTCTCACTCTGTCACCTAGGCTGGAGTGCAGTGGCATAATTATGGCTCGCTGCAGCCTCAGGCTCAAGTGATCTTCCCACCTCAGCCAGCCAGGTAGCTGGGACCATAGGTGCTCACCACCACGCCTGGCGAATTTTTGTGTTTTTTATAGAGACAGAGTTCACCATGTTGCCTGTGCTCAAGTTTCACCATGTTGCCTGGCCTTAGCCTCCGAAAGTGCTGGGATTCCAGGCATGAGCCCCCATGCCTGGTTAATTTTTGTATTTTTAATAGAGACAGAGTTTCGCCATGTTGCCCAGGCTGGTCTCAAACTCCTGGGCTCAAGTGATCCTCCTGCCTCAGCCTCCCAAAGTGCTGGGATGACAGGTGTGAGCCACCATGCCTGGCCGGATATTGAGCATTTTTATGTCATATATATAAGAAGACATATATATATGTCTTCTTTGGTGAGCTGTCCATTCAAGTCTTTTCCCCACTTACTTAATTGGGTTGTTCATTGACTTATTATTAAGCTTTGAGATTTCATTATATTTTCTGGATAAAAGTTCTTTTTCAAATACAGGATTGCAAATATTTTCTTGCAGTCTGTGGTAATTTTGTTCTCTTAGTGATGTCTTTTGAAGAACATATGTTCCTAATGCAGTCTAATTTATCTGATGTTTCTCTTTCATGCTTTTAGTATTATAACTAAGAAATTGTTGCCTAACCCAAGATCACAAATATTTTTCTCCTGGTTTTTTTTTGTTGTTGTTGTTATTAGATGTTTTATGGTTTTAGGTTTTACACTTAAGCCTATGATTCATTCTAAGTTAATTTTTGCATAAGGTGCAGGCTATGCAGAAGTTCATTTATTTGCATGTGGATATCCACATGCAATGGTTCTAGCACCATTTGTGAAAATGCTATCCTTTCTCCACAAATCGGACTTTGTATCTTCATTGAAAATCAATTGGCTGGATGTGGTGGCTCATGTTTGTAACCCCAGCACTTTGAGAGACCAAGATGGGAGGATTACTTGTGTCCAGGAGTTTGAGACCAGCCTGGGCAACACAGTGAGACCTCATCTTTACAAAAAATCAAACATAAGCTGAGCAAGGTGGCGTGTGCCCATAGTCTCAACTACTGGGGAGGCTGAGGTGGGAGGATCACTTGAGCCTGGGAGTTTAAGGCTGCAGTGAGTTATGATTGTACTACTGCATTCAGCCTAGGTGACAGTGAGACCCTGTCTCAAAAAAAGACGAAGGAAGGGAAGGGAAGGGGAGGGGAGGGGGAGGGGGAAGGGGAAGGGAGGGGGAGGGGAAGGGGAAGGGAGAAGGGGAAGAGGGGAGGGATAAGGGAAGGAGGGAAGAGAGGGGGAGGAGGAGGGGGAGGGAAAGGGGAGGGGGAGGGGGAAGGGGAGGTGGAGGGGAAGGGGGAGACCGAAGAGGGTAATGAGGAGGGGGAAAGGGACAGGGAGGGAGAGGGAGAGGGAGAGAGAGAGAGAGAAAGAAAGAAAGAGAAAGAGAAAGAAAGGAAGGAAAGAAAGAAAGAAGGAGGGAAGGAAGAAAGGAAGGAAGGAAGGAAAAAGAAAGAAAGATGGAAAGAAAGAAGTAAAGAAAGAGAGAGAAATAAAGGAAGGAAGGAAGGAAAAGAAAGAAAGAAAGAAAGAAAGAAAGAAAGAAAGAAAGAAAGAAAGAAAGAAAGAAAGAAAGAAAGAAAGAAAGAAAGAAAGAAGACAAAGAAAGAGAAGGAAGGGAAAATCAACTAACTACATACATGTGGCTTTACCTCTGACCTTTCTACTCTGTTCCATCAACACGTGTCTCTTCCACCCTTTCCACAACCTGGTGCCTTCTGATTACTGCAGCTTTATCCTCAGACTTGAACAAGTCCCCTATTTGTTCTTCATTTTCAAAGTTGCTTTAGCTGTTCTAGATACTTTGAATTTCCATTTTTATTCATTTTCTGAAACCCTGAAATGCCCCAAAAGCCATATAAATTTTAGAATCAGTTTGTTATTATCTAAAAAAATCTTGCTGGGATTTTGATTGGCAGTGTATAGAATCTATAGCTCAAATTGGGAAGAACTCACATCTTAACGATATTGAGTCTTCCAATCTCTAAATGTGGCTGTCACTATATCTTGTTCTTTTACATTTTTCTCAGCAGTATTTTGTAGTTTCAACACACAGGACTTGGAAAACTTTTGTCCAACTTATCTCTAAGTATCTCATGTCTTTTGATGTTATTGTAAATAGTTTTGCATTTTCTTTTTTTATGAGACAGAGTCTCGCTGTGTCACCCAGACTGGAGTGCAGGGGCGCAATCTCGGCTCACTGCAACCTCCACCTCCCAGGTTCAAGCGATTCTCATGCCTCAGGCCCTTGAGTAGCTGGGATTACAGGCATGTGCCACCATGCCTAGCTAATTTGTGTATTTTAGTAGAGACAGGGTTTCACCATGTTGGCCAGGCTGGTCTCCAACTCCTGGTCTCAAGTGATCCACCCACTTCGGCCTCTTAAACTGTAGTTTTGCATTTTCAATTTCAATTTCCAAATGTTTGTTACTAATATATAAAAACTGACTTTTGTATATTAACCTTGTACCCTGCATCCTTGTTAAACCCACTGTCAGTTCTATGGGTTGTTGTTGTTGTTGTTTTAGAGAGTTCATGCTATTTTCTACGTAGATGATCATGTCTTTGTGATTTCAGACAACTTCCTTCCTTCTTTACATGAAGGGTGCCTTTTATTTACTTTTCTTGACTTATTGAAGGGCTAATCCCCAATATAATGCTGAGTAGGAGTCAGGGGGGCCAGTGTCCTTATTTGCTTTTTACCTTAGGGGAGAGCATTGGGTTGTCTAGTAGATATGGTACCACCTGTGGGTTTTTTATAGACACCTTTTATTATGCAAGCAAGTTCCCTTCTACTCCTAGTTACCTAAATATGGTACCACCTTTGGGTTTTTTATAGTCACCTTTTATTACGCAAGCAAGCTCCCTTCTACTCCTAGTTTTCTGAGAGTTTTTATCAGGAATGCAATTAGATTTTGTGAAACACCTTTTCAGCATATCTTGAGAGGATCATATGTTTTTTGGTTTGTGTTTTTAATATAAGTTACCTTACTGTTTAAATGTTAGGTCAATGTTACATTTCTGAGATAGACATGTGATCATAAGGCGTTATCTCTTTTTAGCAATGGTTAGATTCTATTTGCCAACATTTTGTTAAGAATGTTTGCATTGACGATCATAAGGAATATTGGTCTTTCGGCTTATTGTCTCGTAACCTCTTGGTCTAATTTTGCTTTCAGAGCAATCCTGTCCTCATGGAATGGCTTGAGTAGTCCCTTCTTTTCAAGATTGTACTACTGCATTTAGCCTAGGTGACAGTGAAACCCTGTCTCAAAAAAAAAGATGAAAGAAGGGAAGGGAAAGGGAGGGGAGGGGGAAGGAGGGATGGAGTGAGGGAGGGGAAGGGGAGGGGAAACGGGGAGGGGGAGGGGGGAAGGGGATGGGGAGGGAGAGGGAGAGAGAGAGAGAAAGAGAGAAAGAGAAAGGAAGGAGGGAAGGGAGGAAGGAAGGAAGGAAGAAAAGAAGGAAGGAAGGGAGGAAAGGAGGGAAGGAAGGAAGGAAAGAAGGAAGGAAAGAAAGAAAGAAAGAAAGAAAGAAAGAAAGAAAGAAAGAAAGAAAGAAAGAAAGAAAGAAAGAAAGAAAGAAAGAAAGAAAAAAAGAAAGAAAAAAAGAAAGAAAGATTGATTTTCAAGATTTTAGAAGAGATTGTTTTAAATTGATATTTTTCTTTCTCATTTGGTGGAAGTCAGTGGTGAAGCCATATGAAATTGTACATTTCCTTGTGGGTGGGCTTTAACTACAAATTAAATTCTTTAACAGATTTGGAAAATTCATGGTATCTATTTATTCTTAAGTGGGCTTTGGTATTTGGTAGTTCCTATTTTTCAAACCATATGTCCATTGCATTTACGTGGTTGAATTTGTTGACAGGAAGTTATTTACACTATCTTATTATTATCCTTTTACTATCTGGGAAATTTTTGTAAATGTCACCTCTGTCAGTCCTAATTGGGTTAATTCATTTCTTTTGTATCTTTTTCCTGGTCAGTCTGCCTAGAGATTTTATTGATCTTTAAAAAGAAACTTTGACTTTTAATGATTTATTTATTATTCTTCAGTTGTCTATTTTCTTGGTTTCAGTTTGTTGTATTTTCATTTTTATTCAGTTCAAAATACTTTCTAATATGCTTTTTTGCTTCTTCTTTGATCCTTGGTTTATTAGGAAGTGTTCTATTTCATTTCCAAATATTTGGAGATTTCCAGATAGCTTTCTGTGGTCAATTTCTAATTTAAATCCATCACGGTCAGAGGACATACTCTATATTACTTGAATGCTTTTAAGTTTATTGGTACTGGTTTCATGGTCTACAATATGGTTAATCTTGGGAAATACTCTGTGTTCATTTTCTGAAGATATTTTTGCTGGTAAAGAATTCCAGTTTGACAACTTTGCTCTTCTTTCAGACTTTGAGGATGTTCCTCTACTTTCTTCTCACCGGCATCTTTTCAGATGAAAGGTCCGCCACCACTGTTTGTTCTTCTGTATGTAATAAAACGTCTTTTTTCTCTGGCTACTGTTAAGATTTTGTCTTTAATATTGGTTTAAGGGATTTATGTGTGCCTTGGTATTGTTGTTTCAAGGTTTTTCATGCTTAGGGTTCATTGAGATTCTTGGATCTGAGATTCATGGTTTTGATCAAATTTAGAAAACATATTTTATTTCTTCAAATATTTTTTCTAACCTTCCTTTTCTCTCCTTTGTAGGCTCCAATTACATGTATATTAGGCTGTTTGACCTTGTCCCAAGACTCACTGAGGCTGATATTTTTTAAGTTTTTATTTCTCTGGGTTTTACGTTGTATAGTTTTTATTACTATGTTTTAAATTGCACTAATCTTTATTCTTCAATGTGAATTCTGCCATTAATCCTATACAGTGTACATCTTACATATTATGGTTTCCATGTGTAGAATTTTGATTTGGTTCTCTTTTAAATTTTAGTTCTTCTATGTCTCTAGCTGATATGTTTATTATTTCCTGTGCTTCTTGAACACATGAAAATAAGTTATACTAACCACTTAATGTCCTTACCTACTAATTTCATGATGTGTGTCATTTCTGGGTCACTTTCAAGTGACTGATTTTTCTTCTTAGTATGGATTGTATTTTTTTGCTTTTTGCACCCCGATAAGTTTTGGCTAGATGCTGGGCATTCTGAATTTTACCTTTTTGGTGCTGGATACACACACACACACACACACACACACACACACACACGCACATGCACGTGCATACACACACATAATACCCTTGAGCTTATTCTGGAACACAGTTAAATTACATGTAAACAATTTGTCCTCTTGGGTCTTGCTTTTAGGCTTTCTCAAGTGAAAACAGAGCAGAATTTAGTCTAGGGCTGACTCTCCTTACACCGCCATAGTCCTCTGCGAGTGCAGTTGACACCGGGTGACGTCGGGTACTTTCACTCTGGCTGGTGGAAACTGCCACTGTTCCTAATCCTGCATGAGCCCCTGGGATCCTTCCCTGTAATTCATTTGGTGATTCTTCCCTGGCCTCAGGTGGTTTTTTTTCACACACACGTGCTGATTTCTAGAGTTCTCTGTGCAGCCGTCTCCCCTCCAGTGCCCTCCCCTGTGGGCTCCACCCTCTGTGGTCTTCCTGAGCTCCTAGCTCTGTTTTCTCCACTTTAGGAGACCTATGGGTTCCCCCTTCCTGTGCTGCTACCTGAAAACTTTCTCCAGGCAGTAAGGTAGAGCAGTCACAGCAGCCATGCAGGGCTCCCTCTTGTTTCACACCCTTCAGGGTGGGTTTCTTTTGTTGTCTGATATGTTTTGTCCAAACCATTGGTAGATATATTTTGTCAAGTATTTTTCCTTTCCCTTCCTTCCTTCCTTCCTTCCTTCCTTCCTTCCTCCCTCCCTCCCTCCTTCCCTCCTCCTTCCCCTTCCCCCTCCCTCTTTCCCCTTCCCCTTCTCCTTCCTTCCTTCCTTCCTTCCTTCCTTCCTTCCTTCCTTCCTTCCTTCCTTCCTTCCTTCTTTCCTTCTTTCTTGTCTCACCAGAGAGAATATTCTGGTTCCCATTACTCTCTCTTAGCTGAAAGTTACGTTACTTTTTAAAAATGTACTTCTGTCAAGAGAAAGTTTTACCAGAAACGTTTATTCAACAAGTATTTATGTGTTATTTTCCGTGAAGGTTAATATACCTGGAGCTGTGAATAAAGACAGACAGGATCTCTGCCCTCAGAGGTGAGAGAAGCATGAAGTGAATCTCACAATTTGTTACTTAATTTCAGTTGTGATAGGCAAGGGTGCCCCTTTCATGTCCTGGGCACTGTGAATCCAATGATGACCCCCAGAGCTCATAGTTGAATGGAGAAGTCAGTGCCCTGCACCTTCTTAGGCAGGTGGAGAGGTCAGCGTCCTGCGCCTTCTTAGGTGAGTGGACGGGTCAGCACGATGCCTTCTGAGGGGCTGTGGGAGATTCTGGGGAGGACACTGAAGAGCGGCAGGGTTGGGTGGAGTGACTCGGTTTCTCCACTGTGAAGAGGACAAGATGCACGCACAGGGACTCTACCTGTTCTGCGGAAAGTGCTGCTGCTGAGTCCCGTCTTCCACACCTCCCCACACTACATCTCAGCAGGAAGAAATGAGCAGACTGAGCTATTCAAAGACCCCAAAGACCAATGTGACAATCCATCGGCAGCACCTGTTTCTTGCTCAGACCCCTGATGTGACCAGGAGGACTTGGCACACAGACCCAGGGAGGAAGTTGTCCCAGGACAGCATTCTCTCCCAGGCAGCATAAAGTAGGCCCTGGACAGTCCAGGCTCTGTCCCCAAGCTCTGCCCATCCCCAGCCCCTGGAACCTTTGCATGGGGAAAGAACATTCGACTGTGGCAAACTGCAGGAGCTGACTTTTGAGTTCGGGCTACTGGGCTGCAGGGAAGCTGCCAGGGAGGGAAGATGTCTCATCTACGCCTGCAACTGGGCCAGTCCCTGTCTTCTTTCCTCTTTCCTGCATGGCCCACGTACTCAAAATATCTGCCCCAAAGCAGCCCTGGGAGGCCTCCCCTATTCTTGCCCACCCTGCCCTTCAGATGCAGAAAAGGAGGCAGGGAGATGGAGGGGGGTCAACGGAGGTCCCACAGGAGATGGAGACCCAGCTGGAATTAGACCTCCATGTCCCCAGATATCCAGTCCCAAGTGCCCCCTGCCCTTGCCAGCGTGGGCAGGCCCCTTCTGAACCAGGGCCTTTCTGATGACGCTGGGGTGGGTGGGGCTGAGGGGCTTCTGCCTGGACTCTCACCCCCGTTGTGGGTTACTGGCCCCTCTTTCCTCAGTGCCATTGGTATTCTCGTCCCAGGTGTCTTGGAAAGGATCAACCCACCAACTCTTGGCCCTTGCCATGGACCCATTGCTATTTATTATTCATACTGAGAAGGTTTTAGGGAAGGCAGGGCACTCATTGACTAGGAAGTACAATTATTGTTTCATTAAAGATTGATTACACATGTGGCTGGTCATTTAAATAATGGCTCTGCTGACACCGTTAATTGAATGATAAACGATTCCACCCTTGCTCCTCTGAATCAATACGAACGCTGCACTAGAAAGGCAGCTGGCCAAGCCTTCTCTCCCACCTGGAGGTGGCGAGAGACCGGGGAAGGGCAGGCAGTTCCCAGGCTACAAATAAGGTCAGCTTGGGGGGCAGAGGTGCCAGGCATCAGCCTAACCACCTGCTCTTGGGCCCACGCACAGCTGCCAAGAACTCAGTCAACTTTAATGTCTCCATGAGAAACTTAATTTCAATTTGATAAGACAGATACTGTGTGTGGTTTAATGTCACTTCATTATTAAAAGCAGATTGATGGAGGCTTAAGACATTAGACAGCCCTACCAGGAACTGTGATACCCGTCTGGTCCTGCTAGAAGTGAATGGGCACCACAGACCTTCAGAGTCTGAGGGAGGCATCCAGGTGTGCATACATTCATTCATTCATTTATTCATGCATTCATTTGTGCATTCTATTCATTCATGCATTCATTCATTCATACATTCTTTTGTGCATTCATTCATTTATTCATGCATTCATTTATTCATGCATTCATTCATGTATCATTTATTCATGCACTCATTTGTGCATTCACTTATGCATTCATTCATCTGTACATTGATTCATGTGTACATACATTCATGCATTCATTCATGTATTCATTCATTCGTGCACTCATTTATTCATGCATTGATTCATTTTTTCATGCACTCATTTGTGCATCCATTCACTTATGATTCATTCATTCATACATTCATTTGTGCATCCATTCATTCATTTATCAATGCATTCATTCACTCATTTATTCATGCATTCATTCATTCATTTATTCATGCATTCATTCATTCATTTATTCATGCATTCATTCATTCATTTATTCATGCATTCATTTGTGCATTCTATTCATTCATACATTCTTTCATGCATTCATTCATTTATTCATGCATTCATTTGTGCATTCATTTGTGCATTCATTTATTAATGCATTCATTTATTCATGCATTCATTTGTGCATTCACTTATGCATTCATTCATCTGTACATTCATTCATTTGTACATACATTCATTCATGTATTCATTCATTCATGCACTCATTTATTCATGCATTCATTCATTTATTCAGGCACTCATTTGTGCTTCATTCACTTATGATTCATTCATTCATACATTCAATTGTGCATCCATTCATTCACTTATTAATGCATTCATTCACTCATTTATTCATGCACTCATTTGTGCATTCATTCACTTATGCATTCATTCATTCATACATTCATTCGTGCATTCATTCATTCATGCATTCATTCATGCATGCATGCATTCATTCATGCATGCATGCATTCATAGTTCATGTGCCCTAAGCCACATGCTATGAATGAGTGAACCTGCGGAAACAGGGAAGACACAGCTCAACTCCTCTCCAAGCTCCCAGTCAAGTAAGGAAAGAAAAGGAGAGGAGGAAAGTGAACAGGGAACAGCCAGGCAAGGAGACCTGGCCTCCCAGGAGAAGCCACAGGTGCCTGTGAGCAAGGAGGGCACAAGCCCCTCCCTGGGATCCGAGCGTGATTGCAGGAAAAGCATCCTATGAGGAAGGCAGTCAGCACCAGCCCCCACCCCAGGCCACATGGCACCAGCCTGGCTGCCTTCTCCCCTCACTCCAGGGCAAGGTCTTTCAGTTGGAGTCATGAAAAGCAGGCAGGAAACAAACCTTGGGGTCCTGGAAAGTAGAGATCACAGGCGGAGTTTGGGTCCTATGGGAGAGGGGAGCAGAGTTCAAGATGGCTGGCAGTGGGGAGCCTAGGATGCAGGGGGAGAGGAGGAGGCTTCCCAGTGCATGGGGCTGACACAGCAGAGAGAACAGAGATTTCCCATCAGGGCTGTCAGGGACTGTGGACCTGGGCCACTGAAACGCCTGCGGGAAGTGACGCGCAACTGAGGTCCTGTTGAGGTGTTTCTCTGCAGGCAGCTGGGGTCAGGAGCTGGGAAGCAGGACTCCGGGCAGGCTTCCTGGAGGAGGCAGCCTTCGGGTGGGCCAGGCAGTCAGTGTGACAAGCAAGCGCCGCCTGTGCCTTCCCCACTCCCACACTCACTGCTGATGTACCTCCCTCGGAATCACCGCTGAAGTTGAGTCCTAGGCCACACGGTGTCTTTCGCGCACGCCTTCCTGTTCCCAGCCCAGGCTTTAGCCTCAGAGGCTGCCTCTCAGGCTCCGTCTGGCTTTTCCAGCTGTGAAACCCGGGGATGAGACCCAAGCCCCTGGCCTGGCCCTCCCAGCCTCCCCTGCCCTGGTGCAGGTTTGTCTCCCTTGGGTGACATTGGCCCTAAGTTAACAAGATTCCACTCCGCGAGGTGATGAATGGCTTGTTCCTCTCCATCCTTCTCGAGAGCTGAGCTGCGGCAGCGAGACGGCCACCTATACGCTCAGAAGAGTGACGCTGGGGCTTCTCTGTGCTCCGTCCGAATAATGAGGATTTAGTATTTGTCGGCCGCTGCGGCTTACCAGGCATTTCCAGGTCCACATTTCACACCCCAGCTGCAGTCCCCCATCTCCTCTTCCACGTGCAAAAACAGGGCCGGGCCAGGCAAGCTGAGGTCACAGACTGTCAGCAAAGGAGCTGGGACCTGAGCCTTTTCCGTCAACAGAACTTTCTGGCCCCTGCAGATGTTTGGATCTTGCAGAGATGAGGCCCTAGGGCTGTCCTCAGGAAATGTCTTTGTCCTGCCTCCTGGATATGCATGAAGTCTATGCAGCCGGACCCAGGAACTGTCTTTGGAACCAAGCAACTGGCCTTCTGGAGTGGGAGCTGCCTTGGCAACCTTGCAATGTGGTGGAGTGAGCTCGGGCAGGGAGACCCACATAGCGGATGGACTTCCCCTCTGCTGCTCCTTGGCCGTGTGACCTTGAGCAGCTCACTGCACCTCTCTGAGCCATGCTGGGAGATGTCAGTGAGACACTGAGACCTGGACATTGGGCACCCAGTCCTCCGCCTGGCATAGAGAGGGGCTCCTGAAATGCTCCGGTCCCTCGCACCTTCCTAGACACGGTCAGCAAATGCTGCAGTGTCCTGACCAGACACATGCCAGGCCCTGGATGTCCCTAGGGTGGCAACATTTAAAATGCACCCAAGGGACCGGAGTTCCTTCAGGTTCCCTGGAGGCATCACTGCCCGCAGCCCACCTGGACTCGTCTTCATTTCCTTTCATTACTCGAAGCCTGTGTTGGATTTGCTGCAATTGACAAGTGAAAGAGAGAAGGTGCTCAGCCCACTTTCAGTGCCATTGGGGGTGGGCGGAATTTGCAGCAATTAATTCCAGGGAAGCAGCTTCAGGACAGGGCCCCAGGGGCTCTGTGCAAGGCCAGGCAGCTGCTCCGGAGCTGGGATGGAGGATGGTCCCTCCTGCCATGGGAACAGTCAGGCCGCCCACATCCTGCTGAAATCTTGAAATCTGAACTCTGTTCTACCCCCATAGTCATTGAGTGCTTGTCCATTAAGTAGCACACAATTGCTTTTTGGGAGTACACCTTGAGGTTGAATAAGATAGCATGTATACGATAGAGAATTGTCCCAATTATGTCTCTTCTCTCTCTCTTTTTTTTTTTTTTTTTTTTTTTAGGAAAAGGGACTGGAATGTAGCACTATGGAAAATTAAAATCTTGAGAAAGCAGCATTAGAATAAAATGAGTCTGCTTACAGGCAGCCCTTCCTCCCCCTGATTAATCAGACGGGAGGCTGCTGTGAGCAGGCTGGTTCTGGGGAGGCTGCGCGAGAGCGAGCCCCACGTCCACGCGGGCGGATGGAGCTGCAGATGCCCGAGGGGCCTGGCCTCCTTGGCTGCCCGTTTCCAGCTCTGAGCTGACAGCAGCTGCCCACGCCCGGGCCACTGCCAGCTGCTACTGCCCACCGCAGACACAGGCGCACTCCCTCTAAACTCTTTCTCAGGGTTCCTTCTCATCGTCTGAGAAGGGAGCAGTAATAGTGCAGACAGGGAGTCGCCTCGGGGAGCCTCATTCTCTCCACCAGGACGAGCTGAGGGTGCACAGGAAGGTTGACCGCCTCTTGGGATGCAAGTGGCGCAGGCACTGCTGAGGGGCACCCCGACGTGTCTCCTAAAGCTGAGGACACACGAAGCCCACGGATCGATTGTGAAGCATGAATGTGAAACTGCCTGTCTACGGTGGCCTGCGAAGGCACCCCTGCCCAGTGATCCTGCGCGGGGTGCTGCCGTGGGACATTCTCCCTCCTTTCATCCATGCAGTGGCTCTGAGGGGGCATGGGGGCCTGTCCCTGTGTCACCGTTGAGGGACTTGAGTTGAGGGATGTGGATGGTCCAGCCCCCCCAGGAGGCTGCGTAATTGGGCAGCATAGCTAGAGGCTTTTCTCAGGATGGCTGCTCTCAGCCTGAGTTGAAAACCCCTTGGGCAACCCCTCTTGGCCCAGTCTGGGCTGGGAGGCACTGGGGGACCCATTTATTGCTTTCACATCAAGTGAGCCCAGCTGCAAAGCTGTCCCCGAGACCAGAACTGTACGTGGCATCTGCCGAACCCAGAGTCCACCAGCAGCCTTGAAGCAGAGGAGGAAACTGGCCCAAACATTCAAGAAAGGAGGGCCCAGGGCCACCAGAGGGTAGCAACCAGCCCAGACCTCTGGTGCCACTGCCCACCAAGCCTGGCAAGGCCATTGTCCCCCGCCAGGGGCGTGGCTGCTAAATGCAGGGCAGGCATTGGGTGAGCTGCAGGCTCCGGGTGGCTGGGAGCCCCCTCCTCCTCCTCTCTCCATCCCCCAGAACAAGGTCACAGACTGGCTGGTGCTGCCCATCCTGGCACACGGGGCCTGCAGGCCTCACCCATGAGTTCTCTTTGTCATGGGAGAAACGGGGGCTTGGAAAAGTGGTTCTTAAATAGGCAGCGGCCTCAGGCTATTAGGCTCCTGCTCGTCCCATAGGCGCATCAGGACCAGCTCCCTAGCGGCCTTTTCAGGAAGACCCTGATGTCAGCAGGCAGGAGGTCCAGTGAAGGGGAGGACACGCCCACCTGGCTCTGTTAAGCTTGCTGTCTCACCCCTGGTGCATTGGCACCTGGTCTTACCAAGCAACAAACCCGTTTCCACCCTTCTAATGACCCCAGGCAAACAACTCTGCATCCAGACAGTTAGGAGGTGAGAAAGGCAAGGGCGGTTCCACCCTGGCATCTCAGCTACCTCCCTAGAGGCGGCATCAGGAACTGGTCACCATGCGTCTTCCTGCTCATCATGGAGCCTTTGGAGTTATCGATGAGAGTCCTTGGTTCAGCTCGATTACTTTAGAAACTTTATTTCCCCAGTTTTAAAAGCCACGCGTGTTCATCGTGGAAGGCTGCACAGTAAAGAGAAGCCTGCAGGCCTTCCTTCTTGGCTCATTTGCCAAGAATTTACTGAGGGCTCTGCCGTGCCCCATGCTGGAGACACGTGTCGCCGTGGGTTTGGGCCTCGGAGAGGCAACAGTTACAATGACTCACTGAGGCGCGTGTCCTTGCAAAGGGATGGCTGAAGGGCTGGGCAGGACAGGGAGGCAGGCCTGGTAGCACCAGATCCAGGGGTTTCTCAGATTCTGCTGTGAGGGGATGCAGAGGGCAAGGATGGGGGAAGGCTGTGGCTGGCCAGCATCACCGCCCGTCACCTCACAAAGACGGTGTGTTTGTTATCTGCCACTGTGCGGCAAATTAACCCAAAACATAGAGATTTCAACAAGAAACATCTCTTATCTCAGGGTCTGTGGGTCAGGAATTGAGGTGCTTCTGCCCCAGGGTCTCTCATGAAGTTGCAATCAAGTTGTTGGCCAGGGCTGTGTTTATCAGAAGGCTCAACTGGGGTGGGAGGAGCTGCTTCCAAGGTGGTACACTTGGCCATGGGCAGAGGACTTCAGTCCACACCATGTGGGCCTCTCGGTAGGGCTGTTCCTGGGTCTCTGCAATGTGACAACTGGCTTCCCCAAGAGCCAGTGACCCACAAGAGAAAGCAGGAAGAGGCTGCAACGCCAGGCTTGACCAACTCTGAGGCCACACTGTAACCCATCTGGACACCAGGTCCAGCCCACGTTCAAGGGGAAATGAGTTGAACCCCACCTCTCGAAGTGAGGATTGCCAAAGAAATGGTAGCCGTATCTCAGAATCTCTGAGAAAATCTTTCCATATTTCTCTATGCTGGCTCATGCCTGCAGATGTAAATATTCAATTTTTATAAATTGGATGGCAGTATATAACCCGTGTTGAATCTTGATCTTTTCATTTAAACATGTCAAGGAGAAGGTCTTGCATCTGGAAATGTGGATATGTGTCATGAGGTTTGATATTTTAGGCATTATATTTCAAATAACACCATGCCCTAATAAATGTTTCTTAAGTGAATAATGGACAAATGCCTGGTGCCACCATTAAATGTCTTTAACCCCTCACCTACAGGGCATTCCAGTTGTATTCAATGCTCAATTATTTTAGAATTTAGATAAATATTGCATGAGAGATGGCTGGTGTTCCAACCATGCTCTCTTTCCCTGGTGCACACATTTCCCAGGCAGTCCTGTGTGTACTGGAGTCTGGTCAATGGGACGTGAGAGGAAGTGCTGTGCCCTGCTTCTGGTCAGCCATAAAACACCTCACTTGTGGTCCTCACATTCTCTCCCTCTCTGTCTGCTAAACCAGAGAAGGGTGGTGCCATTGGGCAGGCAGGACCTAGATCCCTGCATCTCTCTGTGGGTTTCTTTGTTGGATGAAACCGCCAAGGTTTGGAGCTGTCTCTTACAGCAGTAAAGTCACCAGATCTTTGTGCTCTTGTCTAGGGATCTGACACATTCTCCAAGGGAACTGGGGGCTGGATCAAAGGACACATGTATCTTCAGCGTGGACACCCACCATCAGACTGCCCTCCACACGTGGCCGTTTCTCCTCCCAAGGGCTCTGTGGCCTGGCCTCCAGCTCCTGCAGGCGTTCCACAAACAAAGCAAGAGTGTGAACCCCAAAATGCACTCCCCAGAGTTCAGGTCTTGATGTCACCCTCTCCTTTCCTGGACTGGAAACTGCCTAATATGGGCCAACTGGGTCATCTCAGCGCTCAGTTCTGAAGACATGAATATCCAAGGAGCTACTCTGCAGTCTCGGAACAGTGGGTGCCCTGGGGCTGCACTGCACATGGGGCCAGGGCTAACTCCTCCCCAGCTGGGGCACAGCCACACCCTGTCCTGCTGCTCTGTTGCTCCGTCCTCCTCCTCTGGGCACTGGGCTCCTGGCAGGCAGCTTCTGTCTTGGCCTAGCTTAGCACACGGTAGGCACCGGAGACATGCACCGTGTGAACGAATCAAAACAAGGATGCGTGAGTGAACGTGTGGCTGACGTGCATGTTAGGAGCTGAACCAAGCTGCCCCTCACCCCAAATTCACATGTTGAAGTCCTCACCCCAGCAGCTTGGAGTCTGTGATCGTATTTGGAGGTAGGATTTTCACAGAGGTAACTAACTTAAAATGCGGCCATTAGGGTGGATATTAATCCAATGGGACTGGTGTCCTTAGGAGAAGGGGTGGTAAAGACATGGACACCCACAGAGAGAGAAGACGGCACCCACAGGCCAGGGAGAGAGGCCTCAGAGGGAACCAGCCCTGCCAGACCCTTGATCTCAGACTTCCAGCCTCCAGAACCAGGGACAATACATTTCTGGCGTTTAATCCTTCACCAAACATAACGCTTCATACAGCCGCCGAGCAGACTCATACGGGGGCTCGGTAGCTTGTGGCTACACTAGGGAGGTCTGAGGCCTCAAAGCCGGCAGAGGCCAGGGGCCTCTGGGGGTTCCAGCGGGTTCCTGCGATGAGGGCCCAGACACCCGCCTGCGACCTCGGCCCCGCTCACTGCTGCGTGGGCTGCCCCTGGCCGCGGTGACAGCTCCCACCCGCGATCCCCATTTTGTCTCTCAAACCCTGCGGATTTGCCCTCATTAGCTGCTCCGAATCCCATTTTTAGTCCTTTTATTTCCACACCTCTGAAACGTCAGCATATTTCACTTCGTTGCCAGTACAGAGCCCTGGAAGGCCAATTATTCCCCATTTGGAACAAGTTCTCTTCAGCATGAAGAACTTCACATAAAAAGTTATTCATTTTATTTCAGGCGGCTCGGAGAGAAGTCATGCCCTAGGATGAGTTAAAGAGAAAAAAAAGGTGCAAAAAAACCTGCAGTGTCGTGTGTGGGAACGCCGCATGCATGTGCCTCTGAAGAACACGTGAGCGACCCACGCTGCGAGCGGCGTCTGGCTCCCGGGGCCTCCCGTGCTGGAGCCGCTGCGGTCACACCTGGAGTTAAAGACACTGGGGCTGAATCTGGGTTCAGCCACTGTTTGCATGCCCAAGGGTAAGTTACTTAACCTCTCTGCCTTGGGTTCCTCTCTGTGCATGTGGCTGAGACCATTTCCGTCTCAGATGCGTAAAGTGGCCAGCACAGTACCCAGCCCCACAGCCAGCCAGCAGCCCCATCATGATCATCCCTGTCTGGGTTGTTCCCACAGTCAGCCCATGAGGCAAGTGGAAGAGATCTTACCAATTACGCAGAGGAAGAAAGGAAGGTTCAACCATGTTAAGGAGCGGTCGGGCGCCGTGGCTCATGGTTGTAATCCCAGCACTTTGGAGGCCGAGGTGGGCGGATCACTTGAGGTCAGGGGTTCGAGAGCAGCCTGGCCAACATGGCGAAACCCTCTTTCTACTAAAAATACAAAAATTAGCCAGGTGTGGTGGTGCATGCCTATAATCCCAGCTACTCGGGAGGCTGAGACACAAGAATGGCTTGAACCCCGGAGGTGGAGTTTGCCGGGAGGTGGAGGTTGCTGGGAGGTAGAGGTTGCAGTGAGCCAAGATTACGCCACTGCACTCCAGCCTGGGCGACAGGCCCTGTCTCAAAGAAAACGAAAAAGAACAATGTTAAGGGACATGTTGAGCCAGGCCAGATGCGGTCTTCTGATTTCAAGCATGCTGCCCTGTAGGACAGGCAGGCCCTAGTGTTAGGGTGGGGAACCGTGAGAGCTATGCAAAACAGGACATGCCTTCCACAAGCGTATGTTGATGTGGGAGATATTTTCTTCTTGGTATTTCAAATCAGCACATGCTAATAGTCACCTTTATGTTCTGAGCAAGTTACCGAAGAGTTTCTTTAAGGGTGTGTATTTGCTTTTGTGGTCTTTAAAAAGCCCAATTAAAGTTTATGGCTTTGGCTGGGAAAGCCAGCCTCCCCTTTGTTATGAAGTCTGCAGGCTGGAGGCAGCCGGGCAGGAGGACTTCCTACCTTGCTGCTGCTGGCCTGAGAGCCCGCCAGATCGTCAGCCTCCCGGGAAGGGCTTGGCATCAGGAACTAACAGCACAGACAAGCAGGCAGGCAACCTGTTACACTGTCCTTGCTGTCATACAGGGAGCTGCAGTGAGCTAGATGTGCAGTTGCCCAGACTGTAGCTTGACGGCTGCTCCTGAGAGGCGGAGGCACAGGGCACCTGCACTGGTGACAAGACGAATGGGGCACACGCACCAAGGTCCCCACAGTGGCTCCGGGCTGTGATCGTGGTGGCGACTTCCAGCAATTCTGTCACCTCCCCGCTGAGGGTGTGTCTGTTACCTGTTGGAGGTAACAGACGTCCATTTCCCATGAAGTGCCCAGCCCATGGCTATGGGACCCCCATACAGCGGATAAGAGCTAGTGGGGTCCCTGTGGTGTGCTGAGCCAGAGGACCACAAGACCCGCCTGCAGTGTTTGCAGCGAAGCTGGGAAGGAAAGCCTCGTACCTGAGTTGACGTTCAGTGCACGACCCGGGTGCAAGCTTGTGGCCATGGACGAGTGCCAAGGTGGAGAGAAGGTGGGAGACCAGGAGCCGAATAGCCCACAGGAGGGAGGCCTGGGAGCATGTGGGTGGGGCAGGAGCCGAGGGGCCAGACTGGGGCAGAGAATTGGGAGCAGTGGCAGAAAGGAGTGCTGTGCCCTCGGACATTGGAGTCTGCTGACCCCACTGGATAGCAGCACATCATGAACTTGGCGGAAAGCCCCAGAAGAAGGCCTCGTGAGGACACTGATTTGACATCTCCGTCAGCATGTGCTGGTGGCAATTAGCGTTTTATTTTGAGCTGTAAATAGACAGCCATAGTCCAGGATCCTGGCCCCAGTTCAGCCACCGGCCTCTGCACGCCCCTGGTTGCAGCTGCTCTTGGCCTCACTGTCCTCGAGAAATCAGGAGGTTGGGAGGGTTGGCTTCTAAGGCAGGCAAGCTGGAAGGTTCTCTGTGATTTTATGGTATGTGGTGACATTTAGCCAAGAAAGGGCAGCTCGGCAGTGGGGGTCCCGGATGCCTGGCTGAGGGCTGACCTTCCTCAGGGGTCCACTTGCCTTCCTGGAATCCGGCGGGGACTGGCTGCAGGAGGCCGGCTCCCTCCCCTCTCCCGTCACACACATCAGGGAAGTGCTGGGTGGTTTGCTCTCCGCGTTGCCCGTGGGCTCGCTAGGACAGCCATTGCGTGAGCAACTGTCAGCGTCCCTTGTGGGTGAGGGGTACGAGCTGTGAGCTGAAGCCAGATGGGAGCAAAGGCCTGCAGTGCCCCCATGGTGGGGGCCATGCCCAGGAACAGAGAGGCTAAGCCCTCCTTCCCGGCCCAGCCTCGGTCCTCTCCCCTTAGCAGTTTTGACAGAGCCCCAAGTGCACCTGCAAAACAGACAGGCTGCCGCGGTGCCGGGTGGAGAAAGGTCACCCTGCCCTTGCCTGTTCAGCATGGCTCTGTGGAAACGGCCTAATGACTAATTAAAACCCTGCCGCCCGGGTTGGAATACTAATCCTTACAGCTGCACGGGCCTTCGTGACACGTCTCCCTGCACATTCTGAAGAGCAGGGAGATGAGGCTGGACGGGAAGGTGTTGGTTTCCGTCGGCTTCTTGTTTCCAGCCGGGGAGCGGCCTCTGTCTTCCAGTTCTCAAAGTCGCTGTCAAGAAGTTAGAGTCGCTCCTTCTTGCTGTCTTTTTCAGGGCCACAGGCAGAATGGAGCCTCCCGGAGGGTCAGGGCTTCTTCCTTCCAATTTACTTCTTGCTTCTGCCCAAGGAAACCTCTTCAGCCGGGAGATCCCAGCTGGGACCTGGCTTGGTGGGAGATACATTCCCTCTGAAAGGTCTGGCAGGTGGTGGGCTGTGCCCAGCTGTGCCCACCGGTGGCCCTGGGGTGGGAATGGCTTTGCCATCTGCCTCGAATTTGCCCACCTCTGGCCACCCAGCTGGTACTCAGGCCCCGCCCAAGCTAGCGCTGGGGGATGTACGTCCCTGGGGATCCAGAGAAGTGACTTTCACAGGCTCTCTGTGTGTGGGGGAGTGGTGAACAGTGAAGTCTGAGACCCGCAAGGGTTGACCTGGCTGAGAAGAAGAGGAGCTGATCGGCCCTTGACCCAGCAGGCCCCAGCATCTGAATGGATCTCCTCCCTCAGCCCCATCCAGCTAAGCACAGCGCCCCGCACCTCCAGCCTTCACACAGTCCTCCCCCTGCCTGGGGGGTGTGTCCGGGGCTTGCTTATTCCTAGGTCCTCTGGCTTCAGGCCCATCCAAGTGTCCGTGGAGAACACCTTGCTGCACCTATCGAAGAAGGACCCCCCGGCAGTGATGCTCCGGAGCCACCTCGCTTTGTTTTGTCCAGGGCCTTGGTTGCAATCTGAAATGGACCCACACGGTATGTGTTCAAGGGTGGGCTGTCCTGGCCCCTGGGGGGGCAGCCCCACCGTGGCAGAGCCCCATGTGGCTTTTGCTCACAGTCAGCTTGAGAAGTCAGCCCTGGTGCCTTTTGCTTAATGAGTGGATGAAGGCGTGGATGGACAGACAGTTTCCTGCCCCCTCTGTGGATGCCAAAGAGGCTGCTGGTGCCTCATAGGGGTCGGAGCTGTGGCCAGGACTGGCAGCCGCTGCAGCTGAGGTGGCGTGGGGCACCCCCACCGGGAGCCAGGTCTTCCTCAGGGATGTCCCACCTGACACCTACCAGGGGAAAATGTTCCAGAGATGGTCTTGGGAGGAGGGGCTGAGGACAACATGGCTATGACTCAGACCCTCTACTGACCCAACTCCAAGACCCCCCAGGGCACCTGAGGCCAGGCTGCACTCTACCCAGAGGCCCTAGGGCAGCACACAGGCTCCTGAAGTCCCACTACCTGGGCCCCGAGGTACCTGCCTTCTCTCCAGGATGATCATGAACCACATTGAACTGGTCAACAATGACCCAAAATGGTAGCAGGTTTCAGACGTTCAGATGCTTTGGGAATGATGATTCAGGTCACCTCACCAAACAAGGAACCACAACCCTCCGAGGGCCTTGCTGAGGGCACAGGAACTATAGACGGTCATGAGGAGGGTGGTTATAGGACAGCTATGGCTGCATGACCAGGTAGAGACACAAGGTGTAACAGTCACGAGTTCTTATGCCTTATTTAACTATGAATCTATCAGTAGTTACAAACCACACTTCTCCTCCCTCTTCCATTTCCCTGCATCCAACATATGTTGCATTGATAGTAGTGACCTTCTGTCTCAGCAGGCTGGGCAGCCTCTAAGGTGGGCCCATGAAACCCTCCTCTTTGTATCTATGGCCCTATGTAATCCCCTCCCCTGGAGCGTGGGCTGGACCTAGTGCCTCAATCCAAAGAATGGACAGAATATGACAAAAGCAAAGGGTTATGACTTCCAATATTAGAGGTTAAGTCACAAAAAAGACCATGACTTCCATCTTGCATGCAGTCTCTTGTTCTCTTTTGCAGCTTTTGCTGAAGGAAGCAGGCTGCCACATTATGATTAGCCCCAGGGAGTGGCCCGCATGGGAGGAAGCTGCTGATGCAAACCAACAGCCGTGCACGTGAGCCTGGAAGATGATCCATCCCAGTCCACCTTCGGATGAGATCACAGCCTTGGCTGGAAGCTTTGCTGAGGCCTGGTGAGGAACTGTGAGCCACAGGCAGCCAGTTTAGCCATACCCAGACTCCTGTCCACAGAAGGGGTGAGATCATGTACATTTACTGTTGTAGGCCTCTGGGCTTTTGCGGTGACTTGTTATACAGCAATAGATAATAAATATACTTGGTGTTTAGGCAGTTTCCAGGGGGCTCCTGCTGTCCAACCTGACATGCAGCTCTCCTGCCCCACCGCCCGCTCTTCTGGCTCTAGGCTGCCACAACCAGGCACAAAAGCAAAAGCCTTCTTTGACTGCTATCAAACATGGGCAAATCCTACAATAAATCCCTCAGTCACATTTCCCGGTGGTTCTGCCTCTGTGATCAAAGCCTAATATAAACCTAATCCCCGTATAGTGAAGCCCTGTTCCCCTGCTCCCAAAGGATAAGAAAGAAGCTCTTTGTGGTTTGCAGCCGTTGCCAGGAGGATAGCAGCAATGCCTGTAGCCAACCAGACTTTCCAGTGAGGGCATCACACAGGAACACCCACGAAACTCATAGACATCGGCTGTGCCCTTTCAGAAGCAGAGACCAGGCCCCTGTGCCCAGAGGGTTCTGTGCCCCTAGGGCTGGGCTAGGTGGCTGGAGCACCCATGTGTGCACATGCACAAACACACACAGACACACACAGAAATACAGACACAAATGCACACAGACACACATGGTACAGACACAAACATACACAGAAATACACACGGACACAAATGCACACAGACACACATGCACACAGACACAAACAGACACGGAAATACACACACACATGCACACAAACATGACACAGACACAGATAGACACACAAATACACACAGACACAAATGCACACAGACACACATGCACACAGACACAAACACACACAGAAATACAGATACAAATGCACACAGACACACAGAAATACACACAGACACAAATGCACACAGATATACATGCACTCACAGACACACACAGACACAAATGCATACGTACATGCACACAGACACACACAGAAATACACACAAATGCACACAGAGACACACACAGAAATGCACACAAATACAAACAGAGATACACATGCAGACACACACAGGAATGCACATAGACACAAATGCACACAGACACATACCGAAATACACACAGAGATACACATACAGACACACACAGATATACACAGACACTTACAGAGAGATATGCACACACAAAGAGACACAGACACAGATACAAGCACAGACACATACACAGAAACAGACACAGACACACACAGAGACATAGACACACACATACACACACATAGACACACACGTACGCACCCAAATATACAGAAACACATGCACACACATGAATACACATGAACATACATACATAGAAACCCAGAGACACACACATACACACAACACACATGAACAGATAGACACACAGCTAGAGACACACACAGATGGAGAGTTTACTGCAGCCCCGTTTAAAATTTTTAACACCATGCCATGAAAAATGGCACCTCCAGCTGCACCTTCTAGACTCTTTCTTAGTCATTCTCTGAAGTTGGAGGGAAAAAGGGGTTTAGGAAGTATTATTCCACCTTGCCATGGACCAGTGGTGAGGGTGAGCCCCACCATGGTGAAGGACTTCCCAGTGTGGCACAGTTTAAAAGGAAGTCCGAGTCGGGGCAGCATGAAGACCACGTGCTGGAGGACATGTCTCCTGTAGGTGTGATGTCCCTGAAGTGGGCAGCCCCTCTCTTGCCAGTCTAGGCTGCCCTTTTACTGCCTCCTCACCTCCTGCCAGGGAGATGGCATGGCCATGCCAAGCTGTGATGGCACAGACGTCCCTGGCCCAGGCCACAATCTTCTCCAGCGAGCTCCTTCCACAGCAAAGGCCAAGGGGAGGAGACACACTACTGTGGCACAGAAGCACTTGGTGACCCCGGGCTGGCTGGCCATGCTGGCACCAGCTGAGCCAGAGGGACAGGAGAGCCTGCCACTCTGCAATGTGGACTGCATCAGAGGAGGGGGTGCAGAGCTAGAGGCTCCTGGAGCCCTCCTGAGCGTAGATAGGAGTCACTGCAGGACCCACAGCAGCCAGCCGAGCCCTGCCTTCCAAGAAAGTCTCACTTATCACTGCTCCAGGATAAACCTCATTCATAATTTGTGTGTGTGCACCTGCATTATTGATGCTCCATCTGAAAACCCTGTCCTGGATAGGGTATTATGAATCTAGAGACCAGTTACAGACCAGACTGATGGAGAAACTACGTATTTGTGCATTAATCATCACCTTCCTCTGACATGGTGGCTCCCACAGTGACAGAAGCTGGGGTTTGGAACCCCTATTGTCCGGCTGTAGCACCTGCCACTCCAGCCCCAGGCCCAGGGTCACATAGAGGGAGACAAAAGTGAGCGTGGATTCTCCTTAATTCCCTACTCTGCCAGCTGCCTTCCCTCTGCTCTGAAATGCGGGACCTGAGCTCAGACTCTAGGGCACTCTAAGCCGTGGCTGCATGGTGGGGTCCCTGGTAATGCAAGTCTTCTGGACACACTCACTCAGCTGGGGAGAAGTTTGCCAAGTTCTGGCTCAGATGACTAGGACAGACGGCCTGGCCTTCTCATGCTCAGGCCCTGGCAGGGCTACCAGATGCATCTCCCCGAACCCACCAGGCTTAGGTGCCAGAGGGCAGGACTTCTATGTCTTCATTCTTTTTCCCCAGTGCCAAGTGCATAATAGGAGCTCAATAAATATTTATTGAGTAAATAAACTTTGCATGAATTGTTATAAAATCTCTGCCAGAGTCAGCGCTACTCGCAGACTGTGTTTCTCTCTCCTGACACTTGATGGTTGTTAAATCAGAAAGCATCCCCTATCTTCATCCATCCAGCCATCCTCCCAATGGCGCACTTCTAAAGGATTTGTAACAGCTACAAGTACAAAAGTAGGTGACATCTGAATACATTTTTGGGCATTTGCATAGTGCTTGTTCATTCCTCAAGGTCTCACCCTAACGACTGTGTTGGAGATTATTGTGCCATGGGGCCTTAGGCACAAAGGGCTTGGGTTTGGTGCTGAGATTCCAACTTTAGCTGATGCATTGAGAGTAGCATAGGAAGCAGCTGGTGGGTTTTATTTGCAGCCTGAAGGAGTTAGCACAGAGGAGGGTGGAGGGCGAGCATGAAGGAACAAGAGAAAGCAAAGGACGCTGGGGTTCATGGCCATTCAGGGGTCTGCTGAGAGCACAGGAGGGCTTTGCTTTGGCACCGTCTAAAAATACTCAGAGTGCTCATCATGCCCACAGCTAACTTCACACTTAATTCAGAAGGACTGAAAAAGCTTTCTACCTCTCATCAGAAACATGACAAGGATGTCCCTTCTCCCCACTTCTTTTCAACAATAGGGTTCTAGCAAAACCTAGTCAGGAAAAAGAAACAAAAGATATCCAGAGACGAAAGGAAAAACAATTTCAATTTGCAAATGAAATGATCTTCCTAAGAAATCCATGAAAAATACTCTTAGAACAAATAAACAAGTTTGGCAATGTGGCAGGATACAAGATTAATATACAAAAATCAATTTTATTTCTACACACTTGTGACGAAAAAGCCAAAAATTAAATGTAAAGAAATTTCCTCTTATAATTGCATTAAAAAGAATAAAATACCTAGGGATAAATTTAACAAAAGAAGCCCAAGACTTGCACACTGAAAGCTACAAAAGGTTGTTAACAGGAATGTTTAAAGACCTAGATAAACACCTAGATAAACACAATGTGGGATATCTATCCCACAATCTTGAAGGGGATGACTTGCTGTTGTTAAGATGGTGGTATGCCCCCACATTTACCTACAGATTTGATGTAATCCCAATCAAAATTCTGCCTGACTTTTTTGGTAGAAATAAATAAATTGATCATAAAATTCATACAGAAACTCAAGAGATCCAGAGCAACCAACATATTCTTGAATAGAACAAAGTTGAAGGACTCAGACTTCCTGATTTCAAAACCAACTACAAGGCAACAATAAAGATTGTGTTTATTGGCATAAGAATAGACATATGGATCAATGGAATAGAACTGAGAGTCCAGAAATAAACCCTCACATCTATGGCCTATTGATTTTTGATAAGGGTGCCAAGACCATTCAATGGGGAAAAATAGCCTTTTCAACAAATGGTGTTGGAATAACAGAATATCCACATGCATATTAAAAAATTATCCATATATAAAAACTAATTCAAATGAATCAAAGATTAGGCCAGGCTCAGTGGCTTGTTTACACCAGGCTCAGTGGGATTATGCCTGTAATCCCAGCACTTTGGGAGGCCAAGGGGGACAGATCACCTAAGGTCAGGAGTTCAAGATCAGCCTGGCCAACATGGCAAAACCCTGTCTCTCCTAAAAATTCAAAAATTATCTGGGCATACTGGCATGTGCCTGTAGTCCCAGCTACTTGGGAGTCTGAGGCAGGAGAATCGCTTGAACCCGGGAGGCGAAGGTTGCAGTGAACCAAGATCAAAGCACTGCACCCCAGCCTGGGTGACAGAGCAAGACTCTGTCTGAAAACAAACAAACAAACAAACAACAAAACATGGATCAAAGATTTAAATGTAAGAGCTAAAACTATAAAAGCTCTTAGAAAAAAAACACATAAATCTTTGTGACCTTGTGTTACTCAACAGCTTCTTAGACATGAAATCAAAAGCTCAAGGAAAAAAAGAAAAGACAGATGAATTGGACTTCACTAAAATTAAAAGCTTTTGTGCTTTAAGACACAATAAATTAAAAAGACAACTGACAAAATGGGAGAAAATTATAAATCATCTCTCTGATGAGACACTTGTATCTAGAATAAAGAACTCACAGCTGGACGCAGTGGCTCATGCCTGTATTCCCAGCACTTTGGGAGGCTGAGGCGGGAGGATCACCTGATCCTGGTCTTGACAAGATCGAGACCATTCTGGCCAACATGGTGAAATCCCATCTTTACTAAAAATACAAAAATTAGCTGGGCATGTTGGTGCGCACCTGTAGTCCCAGCTACTTTGTAGGCTGAGGCAGGAGAATTGCTTGAACCCAGGAGGTGGAGTTTGCAGTGAGCCAAGAGCAAGCCACTGTACTCCAGCCTGGTGACAGAGCGAGACTCCATTTCATTAAAAAAAAAGAAAAAGAAAGAAAAGAACTCACTATGCAATAATTAAAAGACAGATAACTCAATTTTTAAAAAAGGGGCAAAAGACTTGAATAGACATTTCTCCAAAGAAGATACACAACTGACCAATAAGCACATGAAAAGATGTTCAGCTGCATTAGCCATCAGGGAAATGCAAATCAAAATCACAGTAAGATACCACTTCACATCCATTAGCATGGCTATAGTCATGAAGACAGATAATAACAAGTGTTGACAAGGATGTAGAGAAATTGGAACTTTCATATGCTGCTGGTGGGATGTCAAATCATGCCGTTGATTTGAAAACAGTCTGGCAGTTCATCAAAAAATTAATTACTGAGTTACCATATGACCCAGCAATTGTACCCCAAGGTATATGCCCACAAAAACTGGAAACATGTGCACATAAAAACTTGTACATGAATTTCATAGCAGCCTTAGATCTTAACAGCCAAAAAGTAGAAACAACCCCAATGTCTACCAACTGACAAGTAATACCTTGGAATAGTATTCAGCAACCACGGAGTATTATGCAGCAACAAAAAAGGATGAAGTACAGTTGTGTGCTTCAACATGGATGAGTCTTGAACACATTCTGCTAAATAGAGAAGTTAGTCACTAAGAGCATCTGTTGTCTGATTCCATTTGTACAAAATGCCCAGGATCAGCAAATCTGTAGAGACAGAAAGGAGATTGGTGCTGGTCTGGGGTCAGGTAAGACCTAGGGGAAGTGTGGGATTGGGGAATGACTGCTAATAAATACAGGCCTTCTTTGGGAAGGGACAATGAACATGTTCTCACATTAGACTGTGCTGATGGTTGCACGGCTCCGTGGAGACAGTTACTAAAAAGCATTGAGTTGTGTAATTTAAATGGGTAAATTTGATAGTATGTGGATGATAGCTCAACAAAGCTGTTAAAACAATCGCAATGACCAAGAAAGATTCTGTACCTACCCCTGGTCCAGATCTCAACTGACCCGTGGCATACATGCATGAGTGTGCTGAGTGAACAAGCTGCATCTGAGGGTGAGGCCTTGCAGGGCATAAGCGGAGGCCAGCCCCAGAGCGCCGGCGGGGCTGGGATGTGCGGCACAGCTTTGCCCTACACAAGGTGCACTCTCGTCCGTTTCTATTTGAGATACAATTTAATACAATATGATGCACAGATCTTAGTTTAGTAAATTTTAACAATTGTAGACACCCACGTAACTACCACCCTAAAACCCCCAAATTGTGGCATAGTGCCACCACCCTAGAAAGTTCCCTGGAGCACACACCTAGCCAAGAGTTGTGGGAAGTCATGGAGAAGGAGTGAGAGAAAGGAGGATGGACTCCCAAGTGGGGCCGTGCCTGCAGCCTGCAGGATGGGTTTGCAGAGCGTGAGACAGAGATCAGGTAGCAAAAGGGACCTTTGTCCTCCCTGAAAACTGATGGAAACTGAAGGAAAGAAACCCTTCTGCTGGAGGAAACGCAGCAGGGCCCACATTCCCAAAGCCCCTGGATGATGATCTTTTGGTCATTCCTTGTCCTCACCCTTGGGGAAAAACGTCAGCCACCATCTCTGCCCTGAGTCTGGCAAGGGGAGAAAGAAGAGAGAGGAGAGCATTCCCGAATTCAGGGTGCATTGGCAACAGTTTCAGAAAGGTGGATGGATGGGTCTATCCTTCGTGACCAGGGACCACAGATGGGTGAGGATGATGCGGACCTTGCCGCCTGCCTCAGCCCGTCCTTGCCCAGTATGCACCCTTACACCCTGGTCACCAGCCAACTCCATGCGCCCAGGGAGGCGGACGCCCCACACACAGGGTCTTGAGGGCACAGTCGGTGCGTCTTCCAGGGCCATTTGGAGAAATAGGAGTTTTGTTGTTGCTGTTGTTTTCTAACACAGTTTGGTCTGGGGTCTCCAAAAGGCCAGCTACAGATGCTATAAATCGATGGGTTTCTAGGGAAACCTGTCAGGACAGAAGACGAGTTTCAGCCACTGTGGCAGTGACGGGGCCAGAGGCAGAAATGGCCTAGAGGTACCATATGCTCTCCTAATGGCCTTTGCTTCCTGCTATTTATGAGCGGAGGATGCTCTGAGTGCATTGCTCTCAATCAAGGACACGACCAGCAATCACTCTGTGTGACTCAGCTGCCAGTGGGCCACGGGGTTGACCCTGGAGAAACCTCAGGGCCTGGGAAGGCCGCCAGTCAGAGCCGGAACCCGGCCTCAGTCCCTCCCGCCTGCACACCCCTCTACAAGTGTGACCTTTACTGGCCTCAGTCCCCCCGCCTGCACACCCTTCTACAAGTGTGGTCTAAAGGTCCCGAAATATTTAGCCCCCCCACCCCTTGGCCTCTGGGACAAGAAGGGAGCCAGAGATCCAAGGGATGAGAGCCCAGCTTCAGAAATCAGACAGACAGGTGTGGTCTTAGCTCTTCCGGCAGGATGTGACCTTCAGCTGGGTGCCCCCGGGAATCTGTCCCCACTCACATTGCAGTGGAGAGGTGGCGCTCCACTCCAGGGGCGGGGCTCAGACGCTGGACCAAATTGAGGACCAACTAAAACAGGGATAGGGTAGAAGCACCTTTCCATAAGACACGCCCACCAGTGTGAGCTGACCGCTGCCATGGCAACACCTGGGTGTTACCTCCTCTTTCCAGGGCAACAACTTCAGGATCTAGAAATTTCTGCATAAACCACCCCTTAATCTACATGTTATTAATAGTAGATATAGACATGACCGCAGAACCGCCCTGAGCTGCTCCTCTCGGCGCACTGCCTGTGGGGTAGCCCCGCTCTGCAGGGACCGTCACGGAGCTGCAACACTGCCTCGTCAATAAAGCTGTTTCTTCCACCCCACCATGGGCTCGCCCTTGAAGTCTTTCCTGGGTGAAGAGAAGAACCCAAGCGGGCCCAGCCCCACTTTGGGGCTCCCTACTCTGCATCAGCATGATGGGCCTAATGGTCGACTCAACGTAGGGAGTACCCAAGTCAGCGCATGCTGGGGACTCGGCAGTGGGGCCGTCCTGAGCCGAGGAGGAATATCCTGGCAGACTGGCCGGCTGTCATCGGGAATGGGATTGTGGTCGGCACAGGAGCCCAGCTGAGGACACGCATGAGTCAGGGTGGCAGTGGATGCTCTCATGTTCCGGGACCCCAGGCAGGGGACGGTGTAGCTATGCCACAGTGTACACAGGAAAAGGATGAGGGGCCTCTGAAACGTTCATAGTTGTTATTTCTGGGCAGTTCTTCATGTTCTTTAAATTTTCTGCTTTTCTCCAGACTCTTTACTGAGCACGCAGGGCCTTTATAATCAGAAAGTCACTGCACTCAAAGCTGCACGGGGGCGTGGCACCATGGACATGGCACACTGTCAGCATGTCATATGCCTCACATACAAGCTCACATTTCTCGAGGTTTGCCCATGCACCCAGCCGCCTTCTGGGCTCTTGCTCAGGCTAGGACATTGATCTCATTACCCCCCAGTAGGCGAGGAAGGGGCACAGGTCGGGAAAGTTGTGCCAGGTCATGTGGTTCGTAACTTGTGCAGGGAAACCTCTTGTCTGAACTGTGTTTCTCCTCTACTGTCACACTTCAACAGTCATCAACACAGGACAAGACTTCTGTGACCCCCAAGGCTGCCCCCTACACACACCAGCCGCAAGTCTGGGCCCCTGGAACTTGTGACCAGCCAGCTTCAGGTTGGTGTTCCCATGACCCACTCTTTCCGATTCTGTTAATTTGCTGGGGCAGCTCGCAGAGCTCAGGCAAACACTTACATTTACGGATTAATGAAAAAGACTATTGCAAAGGACACAGATGAAGAGACGCATAGGCTTGAAGGGGTGGCCTGCCCCTCCACACCTGTGGGCGCTTCTCATTAGGTGGAACGAGAGACTTGAGAAAAGAAATGAGACACAGAGACAAAGTAGAGAGAAAGAAAAAGTGGGCCCAGGGGACCAGCGCTCAGCTTACAGAGGACCCAACCAGCACCGGTCTCTGAGTTCCCTTAGTATTTATTGAGAATTATCTTTACCATCTTAAAGATAAGGGAGTGGCAGGACAATAGGATCATCGAAGGGAGAAAATTAGCAGTGAGACATATGGACAAAGATCTCTGTGACATGAATAAGTTCAAAGGCAAATGCTGTGCCTTGATACGCATATACAAACATCTCCATAAACCTCTTAGCAGCATTGCACCAGCAAGTCCCGCCAGCAAGTCCTATCTCAGTAAACAGAGCATACAATCGGGTCTCACACCAAGATGTTCCATTGCCCAGGGACGGGCAGGATTTTTAACCAGCAAGCTGCCTTCAGGCACTTGTTTAACAAAGACACATCCTGCACAGCCCCAAATCCATTAAACCTTGAGTCACCACAGCACATGTCTCTTGCAAGGACAAGGTTGGGGGTAGGGTCACAGATTAACAGCATCTCAAATACAGAACAAAATGGAGTCTCTTATGTCTACTTCTTTCTATATAGACACAGTAACAGGCTGATCTCTCTTTCTTTTCCCCACATAGGCTGAGGCGGGAGGAGGGGACTCAGAGCTCCCACATGCTTCCTGGCTGCACCACCCTCCAGGAACCTCACTGAACCGAGTCCTCTTGGGATTTTAGGGAAGCTTCATGACGTCAGCATTCCTCCCCCCTTGGCGTAGGATGGGACCCTCTCATGAGAGGGTCTTAAGACCCACAATCCGAAAGGCGGGAGAAGTTTAGGGTGCCGCCTTGGGGCAGGCAAAAGGAGGGCAGGAGAGGTCAGAGGCTGCCCATGAGGCCCAACACCCTCAACATTCTAACGCAAATGGGAACAAGTGCTATGGGAGTTATAAGCCAGGAGCCGCAGACGAAAACCCGTCTCTATCCTAACAGCACCTAACTATACAAAATCTATTTCCTGGCCACGTAGTCGCTTCTTAACATAACCTTGGTTAACAGCACGGTGTTCAGTGCTTACAGAACACGTGGCCCTGGAGTGAGTGTGCCGGTCAGGTTCACGCAGATTTAAAGGACATGAAGGGAACCCTGGACGCTGCTCCACAAAACAGACCCAGGAATCCCTGTGGGTGGCCGGTGATGGGCCCCTCTCACCCCTGGGGAGATGGACTGGTTGCAACCTGTCCGCCAGCACTGCCAGGCCAGGGTCAGGGCTGGAGACATCCAGGGCAGGTGCAGAGGTGAGGAGGTCCCAGGTGAGCACCCTGGGAGTGGGGTGAGCGCTGTCGTGGCTCTCCTGGGAAGGACTGTGGGAGGCACAGGGGTGTCAGCAACGATCTGAGGCTGTGCTGTGGCCCTGAGGCTTGCTGTCCGTGGCCTTCGTGCTGCCTCTCGCCTCCTCTGGAAACGAGAGTAACTGACCCGGCTGCCCTGACCCGGCTGACGGAGAGCCTGGGCAAAGGGGTAACGGAGCAGGACCTGCTTTTCAGGTCAGGAAGATCGGTTTGAACCTTAGTTTCTCACGCAGCTGCAGGTGACAAGGACCTGCAGCTGTCCCTGGCAGGGCAGGGCCCTTCTGTCCAATTCTGAGCTGAATCTTCCAAGCCAATGGTCTCACACACGTGATGTCAGTGTTACAAAACCCGCGAGGCTACCAAGCCGCTGAGAAACTAGGGTCACCTGCAAGTGAGCAGGCGGGCGGCGCCGGGCAGTGTGGGGACAAGGACGCCTGAGGATAAGCCTTCTAGCACATTCTAAGGGAACCAGTGCCCTCTGCCCTGCTGGTGCTGCCCCTAGAGACTTTGATGGCTGGGTTTTGGGTGGGGCTCGGCTTCCGAATGTAAGAGGCCAGTGTGGGGTCCTGACGTGCAGCTGGGCTGGGGGTGGTGTTCAGAGCGCCGGGCTCCCTTCCGCTCTCCTCACCTGTCATGCAGGGACCTCCAGCCTGCCTTCCCCGGGCTGCTGGTTGGGGAGGGGTGTGGAAGTCTGTGGAGCAAACGTGGGTGGTCGACACTGCTGTCCGTCAAGTGGAGCAGCCCTAGAGCGGCACAGCCTGTCCGCCCCCAGCATCCTTGGAGACAGATGGCCGGAGCCTCTGCTGGGTGGGGGAGAATTCCGCACCCTCATGGCTGGAGGCGAGGCCGTGGGCGGCCGGCTTTGGGAGCTCCAGGCTCTGCCTCCCACGCCCACTGCTCTGGGCACGTGGCATCACTCTGTGGGGTGGGGATGGCGGCAGGCCTGATTGGCTCTTCCTGGCCCCCCAGTGACCTAGTGGGAACAAGCGCTGCAGGACCAGGAGAGAAAGTGGGCGAGGAAGCAGGGGAGTGTGGGGGTGAGCAAGTGTGAGCGTGCAAGCAGGTGTGCCCAGGCATGCATGAGTACAGTGGCTGTGTGCAGGGGTGTGTCTGTGTCGTGTGTGTGTCTGGTGTGAATGGTCTGTGTGTCTGTTGTGAATGTGTCTTTGCCTGTGTGTGTGTGTGTGTGTGTGTGTGTGTATGTGTGTGTGTGTATCTGGGGTGAATGTATCTTTGTGTGTGTCTGGTGTGAACGTGCCTGTGTCTGTCTGAAGTGAATGGTCTGTGTGTGTGTATCTGGTGTGAATGCATCTGTGTGTGTATCTGGTGTGAATGTGTCTGTGTGTCTGTTGTGAAAGTGTCTGTGTGTGTGTCTGGTGTGAATGTGTCTGTGTCTGTCTGAAGTGAATGGTTGTGTGTGTATCTGGTGTGAATGTGTCTGTGTGTCTGGTGTGAATGTGTCTGTGTGTGTCTGGTGTGAATGTGTCTGTGTCTGTCTGAAGTGAATGGTTGTGTGTGTATCTGGTGTGAATGTGTGTGTGTGTCTGGTGTGCATATGTCTGTGTGTGTGTCTGGTGTGAATGTGTCTGTGTGTGTCTGGTGTGAATGTATCTGTGTGTGTGTGGTGTGAATGTGTCTGTGTCTGTCTGAAGTGAATGGTTGTGTGTGTATCTGGTGTGAACGTGTGTGTGTGTCTGGTGTGCATATGTCTGTGTGTGTGTCTGGTGTGAGTGTCTGTGTGTCCGTTGTGAAAGTGTCTGTGTGTGTGTCTGGTGTGAAAGTGTCTGTGTGTCTGGTGTGAATGTGTGTGTGTCTGGTGTGAATGTGCCTGTGTTTTTGGTGTGAATGTGTCTGTGTGTGTCTGGTGTGAAAGTGTCTGTGTGTGTGTCTGGTGTGAATGTGTGTGTGTCTGGTGTGAATGTGCCTGTGTTTTTGGTGTGAATGTGTCTGTGTGTGTGTGTCTGGTGTGAATGTGTCTGTGTGTGTCTGGTGTGAATGTGTCTGTGTGTGTCTGGTGTGAATATGTCTGTGTGTGTGTGTGTGTCTGGTGTAACCCTGTCCCAAGGAGTGGCCCAGCCATCTTTCATGGGTCGCAGACTGTGACATTTGGGACCACCAAGCAGTGGGCTTCCACTGGTGCCCCCAACCCCACCCCACGCCCCTAGCACCAGGTGGCTTCGTCAGAGTCACGGCTGCCTGTTTGGGCGGCTCTGGGCCCTGAGCGGAGAGGGAGAGGGTCAGACACACTCAACTCACTCTTCGACCTTGGCTTTCGCAGGGGAGCTGCCAGAGGAGCCACATAGCCTCCCCAGCCCACGGTGACCACCCTCCTGCCGTGAGGCCACTGCTCGTGAACCTGAGTCCCATGTGCATTTGAGGGCACCTGTGGCCCCAGGCTCCGGGCCAGGGCCTGGCTCAGGGCAAGAACCAAGTTAACTGTCTTGTGAATTGGGGACGGGGTAGGCTGCGTGGGCAGAGGTGACGGAGGGCTTCCCCACCCTCCGCCCTGCCCTCTGCCCTCTGCCCTCTGTCCTCTGCCTTCTGCCCTCTGCCCTCTGCCCTCCGCTGTCCTCCCTCTGCTCTCCAGGTGACTTTCCCCAGGACCAAGTGCGGCTCTGCCCTGGGAAGAGAATGGAGCAAGGGTCTCCTGGCAGAAATTAGGAACCCAGGACGTTACCTTCAACCAGCCAGGCGGCCTGGGTCAATCCTCTCAAGCTCCATACCTAGTATTCCCATTTGTATAAAGAGGATCTCCATGCTCTTTGAGGGCCAGGATCAGATCTTACAAGTGCAAGGTTAAGGTCAGGCTTTCCAGTGACAAAAGGTGTGCAAGCTGACACAGGTGAGGTTTTGTCGACCTGCTTACTGGTTTTCTTCCTCATGAAATCCCTGCCTACTGTATCTCCCCCTCGCCCACCACCTGCCCCCCAAACATTCCCCGCCTGCCAGGTAGGGAGACCTGCAGTGAGGGCACCCATACGCAGGGTTTGTGTGTCCCTCAGGAGGAGGTGCGAGGGCGATGCCGGACAGAGGAGGTTGGCTAAGCTTGGAATTTCGAGCATGAGCAGGGGTGCCCTGTGTCTAAGCCAGGCATGGAGCAGGGAGGGGCAGGGAGCACTTCTCCATCCGAGGAACTCTCGGGGCAGCACGCAGCCTTGGGACAAGCTCAGCTGTGGGGCCCGGAGGATCCGGGTCCAATTCAGCGTCAACCTCCACTCATTCCATTTCTCCTGAGTCCCTGGGCCTCAGTTTTCCCATCTTTACACTGCACTATGGGGCTGCAATGTGCAGGGTGGTGAAGTTGGATGAGATGAGCCGACTTTGCCTATGTTAGTACCTCTCATACCCACATTCTCCACACACTAGGCCCGGGGCAATGGGGAGCTGTGATCCAGCAAACCCCTCCAGAAAGAGGGACCGCAAGACTCTGAAATAAGTAAACAAATCAGTCCCAGAACGAAGGCGGAAAGGAAAGCCGTGGGGACGCGCTTCTGAAGTCAAACACCCTGCACTCAGTAAGGCTCCTGGCAGAGGAAGAGTGAGAGCCCCTCCCAGGCCAGGCTGCCGGCTCCCCTGGCGCCTTCCCGCTCGATCCTATTAGCCAGCGAGCAGCAGAAAGAAGCAAAGCACACGCAGGAGGAACGCAGATATCAGAGACAAAAGACAAAAGGCAGGGTGGGGCTGGGAGGAGGCGCCGCTTGCAGGCCCGGCCAGGCCAAGCTCCCTGGAGAGGAGCCGCACGACGCCAGAGGGGAAAGCGGTTTAGCAAACTAGATGGATTCCTCTTATTAGACAAAGCCCTGTCTCCGCCACTCCCAGCTCTGCACAGGTACAGAAAAAGGCGCTCCATGGGGGGCATCTTACTCCCACCTCCACCTGGGAGGGGCTGGCGGGCTGGGAGACGGGGAGAGGGAGAGGGAGAGGGAAGAACCCATCCCCGAGGCTGGTCCCCAGGTCCAGCCCCTGGAGCAAGCTGGAGGCCTGTGTGATGAGCACCCTGGCTTCTTCCGTCTCCTGCAGGGTCCCAGGAAGCTGCGATGCCCCCATCAGCCCCGGACTCTTTTCTCATGTGGAAGGGTCATCTGAGAACCCAGGTCTAGTAAGATCCAGTAGGGGCTGCATTCCCTCCGGGAAACCTGGCAGGTGAGGTTGGGAGGGTCGTCCATCCACCTGGCCGTCGTGCACTTGAGCGAGGCAGACAGGGTGGAGGCAGAACGGCGGGGTGCTGCGGGGCAGGTGGGCGTGAATCCCCTGCCAGCCCGGCCCGCAGACAGGGATGCGTTAGGGTCCGTCGATGAGAAAGTGTGCCTGCAGGCTTGAGCGGGGCTGGAGCCTCCACCACCCACCTGTGCATGGCAGCTGTTGGTGGGGGGCAGTCTGGGCAGGGTGCCCGGCGGACCCTGTGATCTGAGTCACGGCGGATCCCATGTGTCTCATGTAATCCTCCCCGCCCGGACCTCCCTCGGCCATTTTCAGGACCTTGGGAAGGAAGAAGGCATTTGAACATCTTCAAGACCATTTGCAGGTGAGGAAACCGAGGCTCCAAGGAGGTGCTCAGGACCTTGCAGCAGGAACGTGAGTCAGGCCAGTGCACCTGCCAGGCTCTCATCCTTTTAGTCCAAGAGGGACGGCACCCTCCATTTCCACTTGGCAGGGCCCAGGAGCCAGGCTCTCCCACATGCCCAGCGCCCGTCCCGGAGGAAAAACACCACTTCCCAGGATCTGACCCAGAGCGGACTGTGGAAAGGGAACGGTGTGTAGGCAGAGAATCTCTCTGGAGACCTCCGCTGTGCCTCAGTTTCCCTCTATGTCAAATGTCAGCCTCTGAGCGTTGAGGGTAAACTCTATTCATCATTGGAAGATTGTCCAGAGAAAACACCGAAGAGAAGCCCTGTCTCAGAAAAGCCCCCTGCACGTGCCCCCTCCCCCATTTACACCTGCTCCCCACCCATGTGCCTGTGCCCCTGGCAAGTCACTGTCGTCTTGTTCCTCTCCCGGCCTCGGGGCACATCAGTCAGGACAGAGGCAGAGCAATCAGCTCCACATTGCCTGCCAGCTGCAAGGGGCGGGGGCAAAAGAAATGTTTAATTTATCACTGGTTCCGAGAACTGAGAAAAAAGTAATAATAATTCTGTCTTGAGCACCAAGAGCCTGTTATTTACGGCCGCAAAACTTTCACAACAATTTGAATGCAAAACAGGGTGCGCCGTATTCATAGCCGTTTGTCCCAATTGGAAAGGAAGGCGTTTGAGAGCGAAATAGCACTGCAAACTGCTCGCTAAGAAAATGGCAAGACAGTCTGTGTTCTGAGGGAGGCTGGGAGCTGGAAATGGGCAGGTACCTGAGAAAAACAGAACAAAAGCAGGTGCAGAAGGCGGTCAGTGGCAGCCTGTGCCAAGCAGAGCAGGGCGGCTTTCTTTTTATTTAAAATAACATTTTTATTGATTCCTGAATTCCTGCCCAGACGCGACTGGGGAGGCAGGAAGCCACATGGACGAGGTGCCTGGGGAGAAACCCCGTGGTCTCCCAGAGCACACCCTCCCGAGGCTGCTTCCACTCTGTGCCGTGTGGCGGGGGCGGTGGGCACGGCTGACTCAGTTTCCCTTGCTCTTACGGCGAGCACCAGCCCTTCTCTCCCAGGAGCTGAGATGATTCATGAACCACCGAGGAGAGATTTGAAGATGAAAAATGTCCTTGCCGTCTTGGGGATTAATCATCGCATAACGCATCCTCCCTCTCTGCGTGCCGACTTAATTACCTGCCGTCGACAAAATGATTCTCCTCCTGTTCCTCTCCGGAGAAACGCTCCCGTTCGGAGCCCGCGGTACAGATTCTCGGCAAAGAATCAAAGCTCTCTTTGCAGCAGCAGGAAGGCTCGGGAGTGTTTTTCTAGAATGAGAGAGAACAAAAGCAGCCTCTGCTGGAGAGGGGCCTCCCAGGTTCAGAGGGGACAGACCAGGGAGAGACAGAAATGGCTCTAATTTTGTGATTTAAAAAATAGAACTCGGTCCTGTTTCCTCCCAAGCCTACTGAGAGGAGTCCTCGGCCCTTCCGACAGCTTGCTCCAAGGTGCAGAGCGGGGCAGGGAGCATGACTTTGCCTGGAGTTGGACCTGTGTTGTCCTGGTTAGGGCCCTCCAGAGAGCTGAGCCTACTGTCTGTTTCTGTCTCAAGACTCGGTCATTGGAGAGTCTTAGGGATACAGAACTTGCCTTGCTGACCCTTCCTGGGGCCATAACCACTGGACACCCGGGCTTGCTTAGCCAAAGCCGTGTCCCACGTCCTTGTGGGTCACGGCCCTTTGATTTGTGTGTGTGTGTGTGTGTATGTGTTTTTTTCTTTTGTTTGTTTGTTTTTATTATTTGAGACTGAGTTTCACTCTTGCCCAGGCTGGAGTGCAGTGGCGCAATCTCAGCTCACCACAACCTCCGCCTCCTGGGTTCAAGCTATTCTCCTGCCTCAGCCTCCCAAGTAGCTGGGATTACAAGTGTGCACCACCATGTCCGGCTAATTTTTAGTAGAGACAGGGTTTCACCATGTTGGCCAGGCTGGTCTCGAACTCCTGACCTCAAGTGATCCAGCCTCCCGAAGTATGTGAGCCACTGCCCCCAACCTGGGTCATGGTCCTTTGTAAAGGGCCACTCAACACTGACCTGCAGCTTCTCTGTTCCCTGCAGCTGGGGCAGGGTCCACCTTGCTTGGGGCCATCCTCATTCTGCTTGTCTGACATTCTTTAGTATCTGTTAAGGTTTGTTTCACGCCTTTCACACGCAGATGTCCTGGTCATCCCAGTTCTAGAAAAGAAGACATTTGAACTAGTCTGAACGATCAGACAGGGTTTTTTGTTTGTTTCTATTTTTTTGCTCCTGGTAATGAAAGTAATAAATTCTCACTGCATAAAATTTGGAAAGTAAGAAGAAAATAATGTAAAGCAGTAGAAAAAGCCACACCGACTCGCTAATATCTTGGAATGTTTGCTTTCTGTCATTTTTCCTAGGACTGTAATTATTCCACCTGGCCAGGGTCATCCTGAACACAGCATCACACTTGACTGTCTCTAGGCAAGGAGACGGGAAGGGCTTTGGTGGGCAAAGCTAACAAGAAGGAAAGGGCTCGGATAGAGGGAAGACGGGGCTCTGCTCCTGCTACTAGCTGCTGTGTGTTCTCCTGCCAGCTGCTCACCCTCTCTGAACCTTGTCCTTTGGTCTGCAGAACTGGCACGGGGCTGCCACAAGGACAGATGAGCTACAAGTGATGGCAATGGGTTTCTGCACAGACGCCCCTACAGAGAGCTCTGAGATAGCACCCCCTGCGGTCCCCTGCCCACCACCGCCCCATTTTGCTTTTCTTCAAATTGATCTCCACCTGCCACAGTGCATGCCAATGCTGGTCTCCTTCTCCCCCGCCCAGGGGGAGGTGGGGAACCTTCTGAGAGGGAACCTGCTGTTGTGTTCAAGGCTGTGTTTCTGGGGCACATGAGGCCCGGGCTGGGTGCTCAGTGAAGCTCTGATGAGTGGATGCAAAGCTTTCCAGGAAAGAAGGGGAGGGCACGAGGATGGCTTAGGAGGAACGGGAGGGGACCAGCAGAGGAGCCCAAGGACAGGAGGTCACAGAGCACCCTGGCAGCTTGGGACGGGAGTGCCATCCTCTTCGTAAGCTGTGCAGCTGCCTCAACCCCTGAGCAGGCACACAGCGGGCACGGGTAGGAGGCCTTCCTCCTGGCACAGACAGTCCCACAGCCCATGGGGCGGCAGAGCCTCCACCCCGGACACTCCTGCTCCCGGATGCAGAGCAAGAGGTGGCTGCGGCCTTGAGGGATGTCACGCAGAGGCTGCCGAGAGCACGGTTCACTGAGAGAGAGAAGCCAGCAGGCCTCAGCCATGGAAGCCGGTGCCCAATTGGTGCCCAGTTGTGATTAGAGAGTCCTATTTCAATGTGGGCCCCTCAGGCCCGTGTCCAGAGGCCTCTGTCTCATGGAGAATTGTGCTCGGCACATCATTTCTGACCCTCTTGAAGGATTATCTGCTAGTCCTGGGGCCTGGGTGCCACGTTCTGCATAGACAGCCATGACTGGGATGGAACCTGGACCAGCCCCCGCAGCAGCTGAGGGTCCACCCATCAGTTCAAATAGAAGGACCCCGGATGTCTGCCTTGGACACCTGGCCCAGCCCTTTGTGGACTGATGGAAGCTCCCCTTTCCAGGGCTCTGGGCCTGTCTCCAGAGCTGGAAGCGCTGAGGACTCCCAGCCCTGGCCGTGATGAATGACAAAGCCCACACCTGCCCACCCTGTTTATGTCCACCCTCCTGTGGTGGATGCCCTTGTCTTGTCTCCGTGATACCGTGGGCTTCCCCTGGCAGAGGCTCCGTCACAAAACTCTGACTGATGTTTACTCATCCCTCTCCCCAGCAAGCCCCGGGGAGCATCTCGCAGGCGGCCACCCCGCCAGAGCCACCCACCTCTCCTAGTGCTGGGTCACTGCACGCACGCAGGGCTGAGTCCTCCACTCCCCCCATCTGCCTTCAGAGCCAGAAAATCACCCACTGGCATTCATCAAGTTCCCGAGTCAGTTTTAGGACTGGAGGGACCTCCTGAGACCTGCCTGTGTTCATTCACTTGTCCGTTCATCATTCATTTAGTGGCGGTTGTAGGTACATTGCTCAGGAAAGAGATGTGATCCCTGAGTGCCTGGCCTCAGTGTGCTGAGAGACACGTGAAGTGGTCCCAGGGCCACGGTGGGATTCTGAAGGTGCAGCGTGTCCTGTCAGTGGGGAGACGGGAGGGTTATGACTGGCCGGGGCAGACAAGACGGAAGGACGAGTAGCAGTTATCAGGCAAATACAAGTGCCCAGGGCAGAGACTCCGGCCCTGGGAGTCCTGGGGGTGGCAGGGTGAGTGCCCAGGCGAGGGCCATGCCTGGCACTCACACGATGAGTCGGGCAGGGAACGCAGCTGGACCCAGAGGGCCTAGAGGCTGTGAGGAGGGCGATCTGCCTCTCTCTGTAACAGGACAGCCCAGGAGGGTCTGTGCTCAGGGGTGCCACATGCCCCTTATGCTCCATCTCACAGCTGGGCCCAGTGGCGCAGGACTGCCCGGGATAGAGAGGCGTGCCAGCAGTGGAGGGGTGGGGGCGGCTGGGCCTGGGCAGTGGCAGCAGGGGAAAGGGACGTGGACAAAGGTGAAATGGACAGGTCTGTGGATTGTGGGGGAGCCTGGATGTAGGGTGGGGGGCGTCATGGTCTTCCCTGCCCCTGCAAATGAGGCAGCAGGCTCTTGGGGAAGCTGGGAGAGGCAGAATTGGGCTGCTCTGCTGAGGGCTTCTGCACAGAGTTCCAAGTTCCAGAAGCTTCTGGGGGTTGGGACCTGCCTGCATAGTGAGGTGGATGAGTCCAGGCCTGCGGTACATGGCCTCTGCCATCGGCTTTGCTCTCAGTGCAGAGCCGGCCTCGTCCTCATTGTGTAGCTCAGGATTTGGAGGCCCAGAGAGGCAAGGCCAGCACCCGCATGGGCCAGCTGCATAACCCAGGTCCAATTCCAGGTCCCAGAGCCAGGCTCCATGGTGACCCACTGCCAGGGATGACAGGCAGACTGCCACTCCCAACAGAGCCTCAGCTTTGTCACCTGCAGGGCAGGAGAGCAGCAAGACCTGCTTGGAAGTTGAGCGTCCCCGTGCCCAGCAGGCATCCCGCCCTCCTCTGCCTCTTGACAAAGGCCAGTCATCCCGTGCTTCCGACACCAGGGCCGGGAGGAGCAACGTCCCCCTCTCTGGGCCCGTAGGCCTTTGACAGGTGGGGACGCCTGTCCCTGCTGGGCCCCAGGTTTGTATTTGCAGCCACAGAGCAGAGCAGGAAAGAGCCAAAGTGACCCGCCAGGAACCTCAGCTCTTCCCTGTCTGGGTCCTGCCCTGACCACATCCGTCACTGTCAACACCAGGAGGAGAGCGTGCGGCGGCCCATGCTCCCTGACAGCAGCCTTCCCTGAAGAGCCAGGCCCACCCCACGGACCCCAACCTGGGGTCTCTCAAAGGCTCTGGGCACTGCCTTGGCTGAAGCCAGTCCTGAGCTCCAACTTAGGGACAGAACCAGCCACCCTGATAGACGGGGCTTGGCAACCTCCCAGATTCCCAAACACAGCCCATGGGCCCCTTCCAGCCTCAGGTTTGGAGAGGCAGAGGGGGAAAGTCCCAGCTAGCCAGCCAGGGGCAAGGAGAAGGTGCGCTGGTCTGGTCAGTTACCTCCCTGACTTCCTCATCCATGCGACAGCTGAAGCCTGTGACAGGAAGACGCAAGACCAAAACCAAACCTGTCCCTAAAGGTTAAGCTTATCGGTCCTTACGTGAGAGTGTAAAGTTTTTTTTGTTTTTTTTTGAGACGGAGTCTTGCTCTGTCGCCCAGGCTGGAGTGCAGTGGCCGGATCTCAGCTCACTGCAAGCTCCGCCTCCCGGGTTTACGCCATTCTCCTGCCTCAGCCTCCCGAGTAGCTGGGACTACAGGCACCGGCCACCTCGCCCGGCTAGTTTTTTTTTGTTTTTGTTTTTTGTATTTTTTAGTAGAGACGGGGTTTCACCGGGTTAGCCAGGATGGTCTCAATCTCCTGACCTCGTGATCCGCCCGTCTCGGCCTCCCAAAGTGCTGGGATTACAGGCTTGAGCCACCGCGCCCGGCCGAGAGTGTAAAGTGTTTTAATTGGGTAAGCTGACGCATCCTGTTAGCTGAGCTAAACCAGACGGAGCTGATTGGAGGAGGCAGAGCTGATTTGAAAGATGAACCTCCAGCCGAGAGTGCCCGTGAGGACACTCAGGGGCACCAGGGGCTTCCTCCTGCAAAGCTGCAGGTCCTCATGTGCCTGATGCTCTCCCGCTAATGGTTAGCTCTGCGACCGCCTCCAGGTTGCCTCAGTTTCCCCAAATGTAAAATGTACGGTGAAGTCTCCCCTCCCCTCTGCGGATGGGACACGGGTGAAGAAAGGCAGTCCGGTGACCTGCACCATCCCAGGTGGCTCTTACTGAAGGTCGGCCACTATTGTTAGGTCACATGCACATCCTTTACATGGAAAATGATTGCAACCTGCACCTGGACAGTGCTACCAGCTGTGGGCCACCAGCTCTGCAGGGACCCGAGGCCCCAGTGCAGGCTCAGAACGAGGCAGAAACAGCCCCATGCACCGCTCCAGGCATCCACATTCTCAGGAACCAATCACCCTCCTCCGTGCCTGTCTGGGCCCTCATGGGAGCGATTCGGGGCTGCTCAGGCCTTGGTCCTCTCGTCCTAAGGGAAGAAAGCCGAAAATACCTAGATGTCTAGATGGCCCTGGATCCATGACAGTCTCCATCAGGAGCACAGGAGCTGTGCATGACCACGCCACCGATTTCCTCTTGGGAGACTTCTAGCGGTGGGGGGCTGTGGTAGCAAATACAGCGTGTGTATGACCCCAGCATTAACCACGCAACTCCTAGCCTGCAACACTTAAAAGAGGAACCTGCCACCCTCCACGAGGCTGGGGAATCAGTGGGAGTTTCCAAAAGGCAGCTTTGATTTAAACCACAAGATAACGGAGGGATGTGCATTTTGCTGAAGAAACCGCAAGGTACCCTCCGACACTGTTTCACTTCTTATTTGTTGTTCCTTTTTGAACATCTCTTATTGAAGCAATTTCTGGGCAAATCACACAAATAAAGTGCTTGAGAAACAGGTTATAGCCCACTTACCCAACTTACTCATTAGATGTGGAAATTTCTAGAGAGACTTGAACTTCAGTGACCGGCCACCCTGGTTTGCCCTGGGGACATGAGACTGTCATTGCTAATACTGGGACAGTTCCAGGCAAAACGATGGGATGGTCAGCCTGCCTGCATCCTGGTCATTGTCTGCGCCCAGCAGCTCCACCCGTCATTTCCCTCAGTTGTGATGACTGGCAGGTGACTAGCCAATCAGATTCTTCCCTAGGATTCTTCACTGGGGATGGGAGGCTCACTTGCCCCCCTAACTCAGAGTATGATGGAGGTGACTTAGTGGTGACCATGGCTGGCTGGGCTCTCTCTGCCTCTGAGAGAGTGCTCCTCTGTAGAAGGAGAGAAAGAACCCAGGCAGGGACAGAGTGTGTACGTGTGTGCATGCATGTGTGTGTGTGTGTGTGTGTGAGCCTGCAAACCCACGTGCCCACCCCCCGGTGTCTCTTGTCACTGCCATGACCAGATCGGGGTGCTGGGAGGATGGAAGAAGCTGCGGTCCCGTGCTCTGCCCTCTACTGTAGCAGAGAACCCGCTACACAGAGGTGACTGTGCAGGGGTGAGGGAGGTGGAGGAGAAGGCATTTATGTGCAATAAATATTTAATTCCACCCAGCGCTCCTCCCATACCAACGTGGATCCTAGATTAGTTTTATACATTCCACCCACATCACCATACCCTTCAGCAAGGTTAATCCTGTCCTAATGCGAGTTTAAAAATTAAATCCACTTCGATGAATGAATGTCCTTTGCAGCTTCATCCCATTCTTTTATGCAGAGTAAATATGTTTGCACAATGGCTCTGGGAACCGCGCTCCAAAGCGGATCACACAGGCATCCAACACGGCTCCCGGCCCCGACTCCATGCATTATATATGACAGTCCCAATCCAGTCTCGCCACCGTGCTGGGGAACGGGCAGCAGCTTGTCAGCGCCTTTAAATCAAGCACAAAGCAGATTGTGAGCTGGTTCCGGGGAACAAAAAGCAATAAAATAATTTGGGATTTTGAGAACCACTGGTTTAACTTAGGTGAGAACGTGAACCTGGATTTTTCTCAGCTTTTCATAAGCTTTGAAAATATACACAAAGCTAAACAACAAAAACAAAACAACCACCACCAAAATACCAGCAATTGCCCCTTCCCCCAAACAGACCCTACTTCCCAGTTTGTTTTCCGCGGCTTCGCAGAAGGTGACGTTGACCTCTCTCCTACACAGAGCTGGAGGTGGAGGCTGGAGATTTGGTCGCGCCACCGTGTTCTAGGGCTTGGAGACTCAATTAAGATATTAAAAATAGGACTCGGGCCAGCAGGGTGCTTCTGTGGAGCTGTCTTTGTTTATGTCTTCAGCAAGCAGCCTGTGAAAGCCCCTCCAGTCCCAGGGAGGCTGGAGAGTTCTAAAGGGGATTATCTGCCTCCTGGGGTATAAATTCCAATTTACTCTGACACAAACTATTACCCTGCAAACACTGGTCATCCGTCTTCAGGTGCCTGGCAGATACTCGGCGCCGGTGTTATTATCTCTGGGAAATTAAAGTGGGCCTCAGGGTGAGGGATACCTCCTGCTGGAGCCCCAGGTGCCTCTGCCTCCAGGCCCCGGCTGACCTCCAAATAGTTCCAAGCATGAATGTGTTTGTCCCTCTGGCTGGTGCTGCCCGACGTCCTCACTCTCGCCCTCTGCTCCCTCGTAAGGGTTGATAAGCGCCTCACCTTTTGTAGCTGGTAGGGGGCTTTGTAAAGGGCAGTGTTGCTGTCTGCCCAGGGGTCTGGGCAGGGAGGAGGTGACAGTGCTGGGACAGAGGAAAGGGGAAGGAGAAAAGAAGGAAGGAAGAGGGGAGAGGAAGAAAAGACCATGTTGTGTAGCAGAGCGGGGCCTGTCCCACCCTGCAATCCTGGGATAGAGAAAATCCCCCCTTTAAAGTATTCAGAGTTAGGCTCCCCCACCTCGCCGTTTAAGAACCCCTGGGCCTGGGTGCTGGGGGAGGCCTACTCAGTACCTTCATCCCAGCACTCTTTGCAAAATGTAAAGTCTTTGTTGAGATGTAAACCACATACCATAGAATTCACCCATTTATTTTGTTTTATTTATTTACTTTTTTAAGACAGAGTCTCGCCCTGTTGGCCAGGCTGGAGTGCAGTGGTGCGATCTCAGCTCACTGCCACCTCCGACCCCTGGGTTCAAGCGATTCTCCTGCCTCAGCCTCCCCAGTAGCTAAGGTTACAGGCGTGCGCCAACGCGCCCGGCTAATTTTTGTATTTTTAGTAGAAATGGGGTTTCACCATGTTGGCCAAACTGGTCTCAAACTCCCGGCCTCAAGTGATACGCCCACCTCGGCCTCCCAAAGTGCCGGGATGACAGGCGTTGAGCCGCTGCGCCTGGCGGAATCCACCCATTTAAAGGGCACAGGTCCATGGTTTTCTGTATAGTCACGCAGTCGTGCAGCCATCATCATATTCTAGTTTTAGGACATTTTCCTCACCTTAAAAGAAACCCTGGACCCTTTGGCTGTCACCCCCCTGCCACCCTTCTTCCCATCCCCTGGCCACAAGGAATCTCCTCTCTGTCTGTGGATCGGTCCACTGTGGCGAGCTCCCATCAGTGGAATCCTGGGCCATGTGGCCTGGCTTCTCATGTGGGGCATGTTAGGAGGGCTGCCCTGTCGTTTCCTGGACCCATGTTCCGTGCCTTCTGTGCCTCACTCTTGCCCTCTGCTCCCTCATAAGGGCTGAGAAGCACCTCCCCTTTTGTAGCTGGTAGGGGGTTTTAGAAAGGGCAATGCTGCTGCCAGCCCAGGGGTCTGGGCAGGGAGGAGGTGACGGCGCGGGGACAGAGGAAAGGAGAGGGACTCTCCCCTGTGTGGGGAGACCACACTGTGTTCATCCCTTTCTGTCCAGGGTACCCGGGTCGCCTCCACCTTTTGCTGATTGTGAAGTGTGCTACTGTGAACATGCTTGGGCGAGGGTTTGTGTGGAGGCCTGTCTCATTTCTCTTGGGTATATCCCCGAGGTTGCTGCTGGGGGCAGTCGGGGGAGCTGCCAGCCTGTTTCCACCACCGCTGCCCCATCTCACATTCCCACCTCCTAAGCATGTTATTGGTCTGCTTTGCCTTAAGCCCTGGGACAAACCACCCTGAGGGCAGGTGTGTCTTTTCCTAAACCCATTCTCTACAGATGCCAGGATCTCTTACCGCAAAGGAGATCCCGACACAAGAGCCGGGGGACCCTTACCTGCCCATGAGGCCTGAGTAGTGGCAGGATCACCAGCTGACGGCGACAGTGACTCCTGGAACTGGAAGATGGAGCCAGCAGGGGGGCGGGGGTGGAGTAGAGGGTGGAAAGGAGCCTCAGCTTCAGCAGAGAAGGCTCTGAAATGTCATCTGGTCTCGGCGGGTTATACACGGGGACATTCCGCAGACTCTGCTGCAGATGACATTCCGCGGGTTATACACGGGGAAACCAAGGCTCCGAGCAGGGGAGTCCGTCCTGTTGCAGAGCCTGCTCAAAGCTGGACTGGAGCCCTGGCTTCTTGCCCACCCTTCCCCTGGCCCGGGCTGCCGCTGGGCATTGCAGCCTAGACTACCTGGAGTCAGGGAGTTCATGTGGCAGGAGGCACCCGTCCTCCAGAGAGGCCCGCCATCAGGTGTCCTCCAGTGAGGCTACCAGGGGCCGGGGACTGGGTCTGCCGGGGTGTCTCTTGCCTTTCCAACTTGGTAGCCACTCCCCAGTCACTCCAGGAAGAGGAATAAGACACCTCTGAGGCTGGAGGACAGAAATGGGAGAGAATTTGCTCCCTTGCTACCAGAACTCTATGAATACCTGGCCTGTTTGTTCAAGCAGGCTTGAGCTCTGCTGCCTGTGTCCCTGGTGTGCTGTGGATGGAGCACGAGACATGACACCAAGCAGAACCCATGAGGCTCTGCAGGGGAGAAGACAGACCAGGTGTATCGGGGATAGGGGGGTGTGCATGCATGCATGCGTTCGTGCACGTGTGTAAAGAATGAGTTCTTACCACTCTAGACAACGGAGAACTAGTTTTTCTGGGCTTCATTTTTAGCGAGTCATTGACTTCTTCCTAATCAAATGATCTACCTAGAAAAAAAGCCAGTAGGATTGACAGATACATGGCCTATTTCTGCTAGACATATTGGGCCTACAGAAGTCCAAACCATTCCTTTTCCCCAGCAATGCCAACTAGAAAATATAATTTTGTAAAAGATGCCATTCGCCGCAGGAGTAGAATTCATTAAGTATCTAGGAATCAACCAAAACTGTCCACTCTGATACAAGACGTGGAAGACCATCTGAAGACGGGCAGGGCTCTGCGTTTTCCACACTCTCAGACGCAGCAGCCTAATGTCAGGACAATGCCGAGTATCTCCAGACGAACTCACAAATTCAATGCAATCACAATCAACAGTGTTTGGGGAAATCAGACGTGATGGAGGAGTTAAGGTCCTCAGATGGCTAGCTCAACATCAGAAAAGAAGGGCAAAGGGCATAAGCTCGTCCTGTGAGATAGGAAGACGCCCTGCAAAGACACAGAAATAAATGCCACGTCGCACTGGCAAGAAGAGCGATGGCCTAGAACCAAGAGCCCAGAGACACGGCCAACACTGACCCCACATGGGAACTTAAATCCCAAAGGCAACACTGCAAATCCAATGGGGACGTTTGCTTAGCAGAGGGAGGTCAGCAATGCGTTTCTGCACCTGTGGGTCACAGACACGGGAGGACTCCATGGATTAAAGGGCCAGATTAGAAAAGTAGAAGAAGAAAGTCGGTAAACTAAACGACTGGAGAGTATTTTTAGAGCTTAAGGGCTACAAAATACTTCTTAAAGAAAATTTATTTATTTAGACAGGGTCTCACCCTGTCATCCAGGCTGGAGTGCAGTGGTATAATCACAGCTCACTGCAGCCTCCAACTCCTGGGCTTAAGGGATCCCCCCACCTCAGCCTCCTGAGTAGCTAGGGCTACTGGCGTGTACCAACACAACTGGCTAATTTACTTTTTTGTAGAGATAGGGTCTCACCATGTGGTCTTGAAGTCTTGGGCTCAAGCAATCCTCCTACCTCAGCTTCCTGAAGTGCTGGGATTCTGGTTCAAACTTGCTACACATAGGGAAACTGAGGCTCCAAAGGGGCAGCACGCATGGGCGTGCACACACACACACACACACACACAGGCACACACCTGGTCTGTCTTCTCTGCTGCAGAGCCCCATGGATCACACGCACACACCTGGTCTGGGATTACAGGCATGAGCCGTCACACCCAACTAAGAAAACTTTAGAAGCCAAAATTATTAGCTCAAAAAACTGTAGGGGCAAAGTCCCTGGAGAGCTGATAGAATGGAAGAAGAGATTTGCGATGTCTGAAGCACACAAAGGTTGACGTCTAGAGCTAAGGTATGAACAGTGAAAGGCAGCAGTCCCCGCAGAGAAAGCTGGGAAGGAGCAGTTTGCTTGATTGACAGCTGACATTGTCCACTGTGAAGCTGGTGAGTACCAACAGGATATTCCAAATCCCGGGCACACTTAGGAAGCAGGAGCATGCCAAGAGTTGGTGGGAAAATGTAGAAACCAGCACCGGGTCAGGTGCGGTGGCTCACGCCTGTAATCCCAGCATTTTGGGAGGCCGAGGCAGGCGGATCACGAGGTCAGGAGTTCGAGACCATCCTGGCTAACACGGTGAAACCCCGTCTCTACTAAAAAATACAAAAAATTTAGCAGGGCGTGGTGGTGGCCACCTGTAGTCCCAGCTACTCAGGAGGCTGAGGCAGGAGAATGGCGTGAACCCGGGAGGCAGAGCTTGCAGTGAGCCGAGATCGCACCACTGCACTCCAGCCTGGGCGACAGAGTGAGAATCAGTCTCAGAAAAGAAAAGAAAAGAAAAGAAAAGAAAAGAAAAGAAAAGAAAAGAAAAGAAAAGAAACCAGCACGGTCCCCACCAGGCTTTCAAAACAGTCCAGTTTTACTGCTCGGAAGTCCTCACCTTGGCTTGAGCCAGGAGGACTCTGGCACAGGTTCCGGCGGAGGTGCAGGGGTTGGGGGAGGCGGTGGAAGGGGTGCGGGGGTGGCACTGCAGCACTGGCGCTGGGAGTGGAGGTGAGCTTAGAGGCCACCTGGATCACCCAGTAGGTGCAGCCTGGGGAACGTGGCATGGCTGTGGAAAGCATCGGGCTGAACGCCGATGCACCACGATGCGTGATGGTAAAAGTCACACGTGCACGATGCAAGCTCGGTGGAGGAAGTAATGTTCAGAGCCAGGTGCCACAGATGCCATTTACCTAAGTTAAAAATACACACACACAGATTCATTTTGCAAGAACATGGTTAAAATAAAAAGCTATGCACTCAACGCATGAAAGTGGTGCTTAGGCATGGAGGAGAGGCAGGGAAAGAAGGAGTGCGGTATAAAGGCAGAGGGAGAGAAAGGAGTCTGTGGGGACGTGGCACTGGTGGATGATGGTGCCTACTCCAGCCCCAGGCCTTTTGAGGTTGGATTTTCGGCTTCTCTGGTGTCCGCTGGTGTTTACCGAGCCCCAGACCATCCTCGCACCCTGCTCTCTGCAGCAGCGTTCCCCCCAAGCACACCTACCGGGAGGTGGGGAAAGCAAATCTACCCACCCTTCCCTGGAGACCCAAGGAGGACTGGCATTCCAACCAGGTGGCTCCCTTTGCGGGAAGAACCCTCGGGAGGACTATGGCCGTCTCTCTGGGAGACGGAGCAAAGGGGAGGAAGTCCAAGAGAAACCAGTGCTTGGACATTGACTGGGAGACGGAGCAAAGGGGAAGGAGGCCAAGAGAAAGCATTGCTTGGACATGGGGACATGAGGAGAGGGGAGAGGGAAGACTGCTGTGTGTAGTACAACTGTCCCCCAATTCAGCATGACTGTCCCCCAAACTCAGCACCACTACTCCCTGCTCTCAGCATGACTATCCCAGCTGTCAGCAGGGTTGTCTCTCCCTCTCAGTAGAAGGGGCCGCAGCTCTCACCTGCCCTTATTGGCATGGCCTGCAGGGAGCTGGTCCGAGGTCCTGCGTCCCGGGTGGGGAGAGCCCAGGTCTGTGTGGGCCCACAGTCCCTGCTCCTCATGCAGGTGTGGGGCTGCCGGATGGCCTCCCACTCAGGGGGATAACAGGCGCTCAATAAACCTCATGCTCCCAGGTTGGGGCCTGGTGCCTGAGCCAGGAGGAAAGGATGGCCTGGGCTGTCCTGAGGACTGGGCGAGATGGGATATTGGTGAGGAAGAGGTAGTGGGGGTCAGGCTGGGTCAACTCTGTGAGCTGCTGGGTCCCTGCCCAGGGGTTGGGGATGGAAGGATTCCATGGGTCTTCCGAAAACCCCTGTCCTGGAGCTGGCACATGGTGACAGAGCGTGCCTCTCTGGAGGAGAGAAAGAGGAAGTGAGCCACCTTCGAACCTAGGGCAAGAGTAGGGCTAGTCAGCCACAAGGAGGAAGCAGGGGCAAACGTGGGGCTAGTTAGCCACAAGGAGGAAGCAGGGCCGTGTGTCCTGAGGTTGAGGAGAGGAAGCCCGTGGGTGTGGACATATCTGGCATTGCTCAAGGGAAGTCCTGGATTCCTCTTCCCGCCAATAGGAAATAACCAAACAGAGGTGGAGCAGGCAGCCCTTGATCCCTTTCCTGGGGTCTGGGCTCTGGTTTGACTCGGTAGAGAACCTCTCCCCAGCGGCAGGGCTGCAGGCATAGTCTGTCCTCACAGCCAAGCAGAGGTACCCTCTGGTTCCTCACAGGACCCTAAAGAGTAGTGTGTGCAGGGCCCCACCAGGTCCAGCCAGGTGAGCTGTCCATCTTCCCACCACCCACCAGACATGATAAGCGGAAAATGAGGGGGCAGGTCCCATCAGAGGGACTGGGACCGTCCAGCCCAGGGGACACGCCTGGCCTTGACACTGGTTCCAACCCCCACTCTGGAGGGAGCCAACTGCCCTGCAGCCGCTCTGGGGCCTGGAGGAGCCAGGTCTCTGGGTGGGTGCGGAGGGCACACCTGCTGCTCTCAGGTGCCCACTGAGGCCGGCAGGTCCTGGAAAGCTCCACCAGCAAGGGTGCACATTTCAAGGAGAATCTGGCTCTAGGTGTTGCTCTGAGTCAGTTCCTGACTCCACGGCTCTCCACTGGGCTTTTGGTGATGTTACTCGCCTACTGGGGCCACAGCTTGGACGTCTACCCCCAAGTCTGCATTAGCAGAACTTTAGTGTTCCTGGAGACTCTTGCTCAGGAGGATGAAACTTGCAAAGGACTTAACTGCTCATTGCAGGAATCTCCCTAAAGACCCTGTATTAGTCGGGGTTCCTTAGAGAGACAGAACTAATAGGACAGATGTATATATGAAGGGGAATTGAATAGGAGAATCGACTCGCGCGATCGCAAGGTGAAGTCCCGCCATAGGCCATCTGCAAGTTGAGGAACCAGGAAGCCAGTCCGAGTCCCAAAACCTCAAAAGGAGGGAAGCTGACAGTGCAGCCTTCAGTCTGTGGCTGAAGGCCTGAGAGCCCTGGGCAAACCACTGCGTAAGTCCAAGAGTCCAAAAGCTGAAGAACTTGGAGTCCGATGTTTGAGGGCAGGAAACATCCAGCATAGGAGAAAGATGAAGGCTGGAAGACTCAGAAAGTCTAGTCCTTCCATCTTCTTCTGCCTGCTTTTTTTCTAGCCGTGCTGGCAGCTGACTAGATGATGCCCATCCAGATTGAGGGTGGATCTGCCTCTCCCTGTCCACGGACTCAAATGTTACTCTCCTCCACCAACACCGTCACAGACACACTAGGAACAGTACTTTGCATCCTTCATTCTAGTTGACATTCAGTATTAATCATCACAGGCCCACCCCTTGTCAACTTGAACCCATACACATCTCCTGAGATCACATGTAATTTTCAAATAAAGAGAATAATAAAGTCATAATTAAGCCTAACATAATATTGCTGTCCTTCGTACAACTGGAAGCACACTAACGCTTAACCTAAATGGTATTACATGAAGTTAACAACACTTAAATATTGATATGAAGTCAATACATCTTATGTCACATGGTAGAAGGAAAAAGAAGAAATAAAGTGAAGATATTTTCTTAGTACAAGGGTATACATGCACAGACATATTCCTAATAAAATAAGGACGAAATACTCATGACTTGGCTCACTGCAATCTCTACTTCCCAGATTCAAGTGATTCTCCTGTCTCAGCCTCCGGAGTAGCTGGGATTACAGGAGCACGCCACCATGCCTGGCTAATTTTTAGTAGAGTTGGGTTTCATCATATTGGTCAGACTGGTCTTGAACTCCTGACCTCAGGCGATCTGCTCGCCTCGGCCTCCCAAAGTGCTGGGATTACAGACGTGAGCCACCGCACCTGGCCCATTTCACCATTCTATCAATCCAACTACTTCAGGACAATATTATGTTCTGCTGGCCTAGAGGTCTTACTTCCAACTACTTCAGGACAATAGGGAACATGGTAAGACCAGTGAATTCTGTGAATATGAGCCCACTGCCACAATTCCTTAGCTGTAAAGTGAGTGCCTTGGTCAGAGGCAATGCTGTGTGGAATACCATGATGGTGGATAAGGCATTTCGTGAGTCCACAGATGGTAGTCTTGGCAGAGCATTGCATACAGGATAGGCAAACCCATATCTGAAGTGTCTATTCCAGTGAGGACAAACCACTGCCCTTTCCATGATGGAAGAGATCCCATATAATCAACCTGCCATCAAATAACTGGCTGATCACCCTGGGAAATGGTGCCATATCAAGGGTTCAGTGTTGGTCTCTGCTGCTGGCAAACTGGGCACTCGGCAGTGGCCACAGCCAGGTCAGCCTTGGTGAGTGGAAGACCATGTTGCTGAGCTCATGTGTAACCTCCATCCCTGTGGTGATGGCCACTTTGCTCATGGGCCCACTGGGCAACGAGAGGGGTGGCTGGGGAAAGAGGCTGAGTGGCGTCCACAGAGCGGGTCATCCTATCCACTTGATTGTTAAAATCCTCCTCTGCTGAGGTCACCCACTGGTGAGCACTCACATGGCATACAAACACCTTCCCAGTTTTTGACTACTCGGAGAGGTCCATCCACATACCTCTTCCCCAGATTTCTTGGTCACCAATTTTCCAATCATGCTTCTTCCAAGTCCCTGAGCCAAACCATTGGCTACAGGCCATGAATCAGTAAATAATGGCACATCTGGCCATTTCTCCTTCTATGCAAAGTGCACAACCAGGTGCACTGCTCGAAGCTGCCCACTGGGAAGATTCCCCTTCACCGCTGTCCTTCAGGGATGTCCTAGAAAGGGGCTGCAGTGCTGCAACTGTCCACTTTAGGTGGTGCCTACCTATCGTGGAGAACCATCTGGGAACCAGGCCCTCGTCTTCTCTTCCTCTGTCAACTGATCATAGGAAACTCCCCATGAGGCCATCAGTGCAGGCTGGGGGAGAGAAGGGAGGGTGACAGGAGTGGAGACAATGAGCATTTGAGCCACTTCTTCATGTAACTGACTTGTGCCTTCAGGACTTGATCAAGCCCAATCACGTACATACCACTCCCATTTGGTGATGGGATGCTGCTGTGCACGACCCACTTTATGGCTAGATAGGTCAGAAAGCACCCAGTTCATGACACACAGTTCAGGTCACGTGGGGACTTGATGACCCATAGTCAAACTTTCAGTTTCCTCTAAAGCTCAGTCACAGGTCAAGAGCTGTCTCTCCAAAAGAGAGTAGTCATCAGCAAAAGACGGCAGGGCCTTGCTCCAAAATCCTAGAGGCCTCCGCTGTGATTCACCTATAGGGGCCTGCCAGAGGCTCCAGACAGCATCCCTGTCTGCCACTGACACCTCAAGCACCATTGGATCTGCTGAGTCATATGGACCAAGTGGCAGAGCAGCTTGCACAGCAGCCTGGACCTGTTGCAGAGTTTTCTCCTGTTCTGGACCCCACTCAAAACTGGCAGCCTGTGGGTCACTCGATAAATGGGCTGGAGTAACATATCCAAATGAGGAATGCATTGCCTCCAAAATCCAAATAGGCCCACTAGGCATTGTGCCTCTTTCTTCATTGTAGGAGGGGCTAAATGCAGCAGCTAATCCTTCATCTTAAAAGGAATATCTTGACAGGTCCCACACCACTGGACCCCTAGACATTTTACTGAGGTAAAAGTTCCCTGAATTTTAGTCAGATTTATTTCCCACCCCCCAGCACACACATGTCTCACCAATAAGTCCAGTGCGTTTGCTACTTCTTGCTCACTGGATCCAATCAGCATAATCTCATCAATGTAATGGACCAGTGTGATACCTCGTGGAAGGGAAAAACAATCAAGACCTCCGCAAACAAGATTACGACACGAAGCTGAGTAGTTGATATACCCCTGAGGTAGGACAGTGAGGGTATGTTGCTGGCCTTGCCAGCTGAAATTGCTTCTGGTGAGCCTTATGGACAGGAATGGAGAAAAAGGCACTTGTCAAGTCAATGGCTGCATGCCAGGTACCAGGAGATGTGCTAATCTGTTAGAGCAATGAAACCACATCCGGTACAGCAGTTGCAATTGGAGTCACCACTCAGTTAGGCTTACGATCATCCACTATCATTCTCCAAGATCCATTTGTCTTCTGTACAGGCCAAATGGGAGAGTTGAACAGGGGTGTGGTGGGAATCACCACCCCTGAGTCTTTCAAGTCCTTGATGGTGGGACTAATCTCTGCAACCAAGAGACTCTTCCCGTTGATTCTTCAACAGGAATCCACAGTGCATGCTCCAGGACTCTTGAACCCTCTTCATCTCAAGGTACTGACTGTACTGTGTGCACCCACCCTAAACTACTCCGTCGTGATCCCCTGACCCACACCACTGGAAGATCCACCCTAAACCAGACTTGGAGCTCTCGAGAAGCCAGACCTTCCCTTTCCTTCCTCTCCTGCTCCGAGTCACTGCTGTGGCACTCTGAGCTGGGACTGTCCCTCACTGCGGTGAGCCAGGAACTCAACTTTGTCCTGTCCACAGTTGTTGGGGATATTTGGACAGTGTCATTTGAGTCTCTGCCGTTCCTCCCGCATATGTGGAGTCCCCAGCTAAAGTGCCTGGGAGGGCTTCTCTGTGCAGTCATCAGCATGCAGCTTCTGGGGTGTGCAGACCCACAGCAGGTATGCAGCAAGCCCCCCCGTTCTCTTAGGTGGCTTCTTATTACGTGGCATTGTTAACTGTATTACCTGAGCTTCAACAGGTGAGCACAGTGTGGCACGCCCATGGCAAGCATAAACCGGTTATAAGGATGTTTCTTTATTTCAGGAACAGCAAGGACAGCTGGGCACAGTGCCTCATGCCTGTAATCCCAACACTTTGGGAGGCTGAGGTGGGCAGCTCACCTGAGGCCAGCCTGGCCAACATGGCGAAACCTTGTCTCTACTAAAAATGCAAAAAATTAGCTGGGTATGGTGGCAGGTGCCTATAATTCCAGCTACTCACAGGAGGCTGAGGCAGGAGAATCACTTGAACCTGGGAAGCAGAGGCTTCAGTGAGCTGAGATCGCGCCACTGCACGCCAGCCTGGGCAACAGAGCAAGACTCTGTCTCAAAAACAAAAAACAAAAAACAACACAAAAAACAAAAACGGAAACAGCAAGGACCCCCAGGTCCACTGAAGCAGAGGGGAAGTACTGCACGGCACACCCTGGGGGTGAGGAGGCCACAGAGGCTGTCCTGGGGATGACTAACTCCGGGAGGAAGTGGAGCAGGACCCCGTTGGCTGCCCTGGTTGTAATCTCGAGGGGCAGGGTGTGGTGAGGGCATCTCCACCATGATCCACACAGCAGCCTGCGACTGATCCTCTGTCATCTGCCAGAAGGACCCTTCCTGGGGCTTGGGCAGCCAGGCTTTTTGCTAGATTATGTTTTCATTTTGTTGCAGCCACACTTCTTCACTTCATGATAAACCGTCGCATTTTACCTCGTGAGAGTTTCTGCCTTGCTGACCCATGAGGTCGGCACCCCTTGGGGGTGACCATGGTCCAGGGGGAAGGAATTCCCTCTGTCCACTCCGACCAGCCCCACTCTGACCAGCCTCACTGGCTAGCCTCTCCCTCTGGATCCTTCCAAGGCTCATCTCAGGCTGCAGACCCAGCACGTGGAGCAACAGCCAGGCGAGGGGCTGCTCAACCTCCCAGAAGCCGGAGCCGCAACAGGGAAGCGAACCAGCAGCCGCTCAACCTCCCCAAGCCTCCTGGAGACAGCTGGGCTGCAGCTTGTGGTGGGAGCAATAAAGGACGATGATGGCCCTTATGTGTTCTGTTTATTTTATTTAAATAGTTTGTTTAAGCTTGCTCTTTTAAGTGAAATGTAATACCCTTTCACCAGAGAGCATAAACTAAACATGCATCACCCAATGAAACCATAATCCATCGCCAGCCCCCGGTGTGCCTTCCAGTCCTCAAGGCTCCCGCTCCTAAGGGAGCCGTCTTAAAGGGAGCGGTCGTCTCACTGGCCCCTCCCAAGGGAGCGGTCATCTGACTGGCATGGTCTGCACCTTTCCCTCCACATTGCCACTGAGTGTGCATTCCTTCACACTGCGGTTCAGCTTTGCCCACTTTCAAACTCTGTACAGATGCAACTGAACCGTTTGCTTTCCTTAGTGCTGGCGTCCTGGATGCTCCATGTGCTTGCGGATTTCAACAAAGCTTTTGCATGAAGCTGGAATCGATCATTGTATGGGTCCAGAGGATGCTCCAGTATGCACGAACCTTAGCTGACGGGCCCCTTCTGCTGCAGATGGATGTTTGGGTTATTTCCGGGATGGGGTTGGACATTTTCACACGTGTCTTCTCTCCAGCTGGGCATACCTTTCTGTTGAGGAGAACTGAGATGAACATCGCTGGTTATGGAATATCTCCAGCTGGGCATACCTTTCTGTTGAGGAGAACTGAGATGAACATGGCTGGTTATGGAATATGCTGGTCATAGGGAATTGTTGGGAATACGACCAGTTTTCCAAAGTGCTTGTACCAAGGTTTCCGACACATCTTCACCAAAACCTGGCAGGGTTAGCTGTTTTGAAAAATTTTAGTGTATGCAGTCACCTCATGAGATTGAAGTTTTCATTTCTTGGATTAGTTGTGAAGTTGAGCATGTTTTCATACTCCCATCATCTATTAAATATTATCTTTTATCAGTGTTTGTTGAAGTCACTTTCCCACTTTCTACAACATTGTTGATTTACAGAAACCCTTTATTCTAAATATAAGCCTTTTGTCACTTCTGTGTGTTGAAATCCCTCCTCCTTCCCTTCTCCCTGGCTTGTCTTTTCCCTCCCATGGTGATATATTTTGAAAAAGAAATAATGTACTTTCATGATCAATTTTTCGACTTGTCCTTTATGGTTTGTGATTTTCCGTCTTATATGAAATACCTGCAAGGCTATTGGAGATCTTGTAATATGATCTAAAACTGCTGTTTTCCCTCTCACATTTGGGTCTACCATTCTCCTGACATGAATGCTTTTCGTCTGATAAAATTTAAGTGTCACTTCTTGTTTTTCCATATGACTATCCAGTAGTTTGTGCCACTCACTGAAAGTTTATTCTTTCACTATTGCTCTGCGGAGCCACCATGTCATAAATCAAGGGTCCATATGTGCCTGGATTTGTTTCTGGACTCCCTACTCACTTCCCCAGGTTTGCAGTGTACGCCCAAGCCAGTACCACACTGCCTCCATCACTATCGCTTGATAACAACTGTTGGCATCACTTAAAGCAACTCGCCCTTCTTTTTTCTTGCTCAAGAGTATCATGGCTATCAGCCCTTTGCCTTTATATAAATTTTATTTATTTATTTATTTACTTATTGAGACAGAGTTTCACTCTGTTGCCCAGGCTGGAGTGCAGTGGTGCAATCTTGGCTCACTGCAAACTCCACCTCCCGGGTTCCAGCAATTCTCCCATCTCAGCCTCCTGAGTAGCTGGGATTACAGGCATGAACCACCATCCTCTGCAAAATTTGTTTTGTTTTGTTTTTTTGAGAAGGAGTCTCACTGTGTCACCCAGGCTAGAGTACAGTGGCTCGATCTTGGCTCACTGCAACCTCCGCCTCCTGGGTTCAAGTAATTCTCCTGTCTCAGCTTCCTAAGTAGCTGGGATTACAGGTGCTCAACACTGTGCCTGACTAAGTTTTGTATTTTTAGTAGAGACAGGGTTTCACCATGTTGGCCAGGCTGGTCTTGAACTCCTGACCTCAAGTAATCCACCTGTCTCGGCCTCCAAAAGCGATGGGATTTCAGGTGTGAGCCACTGCACTCGGCCCTTTATATAAATTTTAAATTCACCCTGTCAATTGTCACAGAAAATGGTAGTTTAATTGATAATACAGTGGATATCTAGATAAATTAAGGGAAAACAAATATTTTTCCTATATTTGGTATTCTAATCCACACACATAGAATATCCTTCTAATTATTTTAATCTTCTTTTAGGTCTTTCAGTTCCTGTTTGATAGTTTTGTACACAGAAGACCAGCATGGATGTTGTTAGATTTATTCACAGTTATTTGACTTCGGCATTGCTGATACAAATTTTTTAAATTTCATTTTGAAATTCTTTGAGGCTAATTTTTAGAAGCACAATTGATTTTTGCTAAACTTTTTATTCTGCTTGTTTATCTTTAGAATCTCTTGAATTTTCTACATCCTCAATCATATCTTCAGAAAATAACAATCTTGTGTCTGCCTTTCCAATCTTTTTATGGTTTTGTTTTCTTTCCTACTGCACTGGACAGTGACATGCAATACACTGTTGACCAGAGTGGTGATGACAAGCATCCTTATTTGTTCTCAGTCTCTGAGGATGGTTTTCCATTTTCCCTGTTAATTATGTCACGGCTTCAGTATCCACAGCTTCCAAACACCCCTTTCTATATTCTGTTGTTTCTGTTGGTCCTTATACCTGTTGTCTTTTATTTCCACGAGCCTGGTTATCGTTGATTGTGTTCTAAAATTTCATTTGAAAAAAATAAAACACTTTGCAGAAATAATGACCTGGGATGATGCCATTCTCCTTCACAGAAGATTTTTGTTTCCTTTAGCTAGGAGCCTGGGGTCACAAGCAATAATTCCAGGAGCTGAGGTTCCTTTCCTGGGGACATTTAGATGTCTCAAAACCAGTTTTCAGCCCATGTGAAGGTTGGTTATTGCTTCACATGGGCTGTTGCTAGGGTGCAGCCCTTCTGAAAGCCGACCCCAAACCCATACCTTTGGCAGGCCCTAGCCCCAGTCTTTGACCTTAAGCTCTGCAAGATGGTGAAATAACTGCCCAGCTTCTCACCTCTCTTTTGGAGATTGGCAAATCCCTGTGCAAAAAGAGGTCCCCATGACTAGTTTCACTTCTCTAAGATTTCTGTGGCTCCCAAGACCTTGGCAAAGTGATCCTTTACTACATCGCTAGCTTGATTGTGCCTTCAAGCAAATCTCTTTTTAAAGGTTTCGTCTGTTTGTTCTTAATAAGATGGCACCAAATACCTAAACTGCCATTGCCAGGAGTCAAATGAGGAGAACTGAGATGAACATGGCTGGTTATGGAATATGCTGGTCATAGGGAATTGTTGGGAATACGACCAGTTTTCCAAAGTGCTTGTATGACTTTTACTGATCTGATGTTAAGATATTTTAACTTGCCAGAATCTTGCATTCTTTCATACTCTTGGGCTTACATACTCTTGGGAACGTTAGCTTGATATCTGAATGTGTTGTTGACTTCTTACCTGAAATAAACCTATGGACGATGCAAGGAAGAGGAGGTCCCCTCACACCCAGGGGGCAGCTGGCAAATGGAATTGAGGGGCACAGACCTGCTGGCTCTCTCCCTGTTCTGACCCAATCCCAGGTGAATGTCACTCCTGAATTGGATCCTCTCCAATAAAGGAGGTCGCACCACTGACACCCAGACCTCTCCCGTCTGGGCCAGTAGCTCAGGGACATTAAGCGGTGTCTGAGGCAATGAAGCCCCCCGCCCCTGTCTCTCAACATGCTGGAGCCAACACACACAAACACACAGAGCCTAGAGTTGTTGTGGTGCCCACAGAGCCTGGACGCAAGGTTCTGTGTCTCCTGGGCCCCCCACCCCTGGGCCCCCCTCCACTTCTCTCCCATGTGGGGAGCCAGTGAGTTTGCAAACCCAGTTTACACATGCTGGCCCAGAGAAGTTGCAAACCACAAAACAGCACCTCTCCCTGCTCCTCGGTCCTGCTACCATCTGACTCTCCTTAGTGACCATTTCTATACCTCCTAACAATCCCACACAAAGTGCCCACAACGCGTCCTGGCTAAGCACGATTCACGGCACGAGATGTGGAGTAGGAACATGGCCTCAAGGATTTTGGGGGGACAAGAGGCATCCCCACCTTCAGGTGAAATGAACAATCCCGGTGATCCACAAGACATTAGACAGAGACAGACTTGAGTCCAATGCCTGGCTCTTACTAGTGGAGGGACTTCAATTTCTCCAGCTGTAACTTTCAAATAATTGATTCCACCCAATGGGGCTGGCGTAAGATGATATGATGGAAATAGTATTTGAGACATAACAGGTGCTCGACATTTTTCTCCTCCCCATCCACGTTAATCGCCTGATGCCTGACACACCCTGAATTTTCTGGGAATAGATGAGGCAAGGAAACGTCTTCAGCAAAGCCTTCCTTATCCCCCAAGGATAAGGTCAAGTTCTCCAATTATTGCTTGGGGACAGCTGGGGAATGGAAAGGGGTGTGGGAGTGTGCTCTCCTTAAGCCACAAACAAAGTCAACCCTTTCCAGCAGAGGGGTCTTGGGAGATCTCTGGACCGGAAGCAGCTTGTCTTTGCTGGGGAAGAGAGCCCAACGGGGCGGGCATCTTGCTGGAGCCTAGTGGAAGGAAACACCCTTTGAGATGACCTCATACCTCCTGTTGGTGCAACAAAGCAGCCCATAGGAAGTGGGTGTCCCCCAGGGAGTTGAGAAACTGTGGCACAAGGCGAGAGCTGGCTTCCTCTGCCCCATTAGAGCTGGGAGACTCTTCGGAGTCAAAGGCCAGAGAGCATGAAGCTGAGTGGAGCCACCATGGCCCGGGGGCTCGCTGTCCTACTAGTCTTGTTCCTGCATATCAAGGACCTGCCTGCCCAGGCTGCTGACACCTGTCCAGGTGAGAAGAACCCAGGTTTTCTGGTCCCAAAAAGCTGGTAACAACCCCATTCATTGACACTCGGGTGTCCCAGGCAAAACCTTTTATGCACATCTTCCTGCAAAGATGCCCAGCAGGTCTGTTCTATCCTCAGGCAAGGACATGGAGGCTCAGGGCAGCTGAGGCGTCACCCAGGGTCATGGAGGGATAGGGGAGGGATGTCACTTCAGGTCTGTCTGCCTCAAAAGCCCAGGATTTGCCCCATGGAGCTTCACAGATGGGTCTGGAATCTGTCACTGAGAAGGAAGAAAATACTGTTGACTTTATCTTCTTACGGGCTTACTGGAGAGGCCCTCTAATACGGTGGCTGCCACACTGACTTGGGGGGTTTGTTAAAAAGGCAGATTTCTGGCTCTCCCCCAAAAGAGTCAGAATCAGTCGATAGGGGCAAAGGTTTGGACAGTGACGAGGTGTTTCCCTCGTTGATTCAGGAGCAGGTGGTTCTGTGACAGTCAGTGAGAGACTGCTCCTAAGGACGGCCCGGCCTCCCTGGCTGATAACATATTTATGGAGGAAACATAAATAGTAAATTACAGCCTAGTGGAAGGAGGACAGGAAACACAGAGAGGAAACACCCCAAAGATGGCAGCTGCCGTGTCTCCAGTGAGAGCACTGCTCCGTTCCAGTCTCTAAGAGGGCCCTTAGCAGGGCGTGTAGATTTTGTAATGAACAAAATGAAAAATATTTCTTCAAAGAAGTAGACAACCTTGGTTTGGCTCCAGCTGCGCCACACTTGGCTCTGTGTCCCTGGACCCCACACTGCCTCTCTCCAGAGGATCTAGAAGGCCGCTTCCATCCCAGTAATTCCACAACCACATTCCCAAGGTCTGGGAGGGAAAAGGCTTTGTCAGCCTCAATTCCCCAAGTTTCTTAGAAACATTGATTGTCATTGGTTACTGCAAGAGCCCACTGTTTATTAACTCTTTCTAAATGCCACGAATTACACTAAGAGATTAAAATGCACATTCTCTAATACAGCCCTGGCCACAACCTTGTTATTATCCCCACTTGGTAGCCCAGGGCACAAAGCCCAGAGGAGTTAAGTGACTTGCCCCAGGACACACAGCACTGAGGAGATGAGGCTCCGCTACGTCGGGGTAGTCTCCAACGCAGGACTCTGCCCCCATCACGTCTCCGCCTCACCAGTGCCCGAGGGGCGAGGACAGACCAAGGCCCCAGCAGAGCAGAAAACCTCACTTTCCAGCCACTGTTGGGCCAGGCACTGAGTGGGCACCTGTGTTTCTCTGCAGAGGTGAAGGTGGTGGGCCTGGAGGGCTCTGACAAGCTCACCATTCTCCGAGGCTGCCCGGGGCTGCCTGGGGCCCCAGGACCAAAGGGAGAGGCAGGCATCAATGGAAAGACAGGTAGGTGCGGGCCGGGTGGGGAGGCCAGGCATGGCGGGGGCACTGGCTCTTGCTCTTTTTGAAGCTAGATGCTGAGTTGAGCAACACCCCCACCATGATTCCTAGATCGAGAGCCTGGGTCGGGCCCCTGCTAGAGCCAGGGACAGAGCTGACTCCCAGGGCCCAACAGGGTTCTGAAATGGAGGCAGTGTCTTTCCTAACTATTTCATGAGCTCACATTTGGACACACTTCTGTAGCTCTGTCTCCTAGTCCTTGATCCAGTTCCAGCTTTGCTCGGCCACTGGCATGACTTCTAAGCTCTATGTCCCTCCACCTTCTCACCTGAAAACTGAGGTGACCACTTTCTTCTGCACCTGCCTCATATGGGAAAACTGAGGCTCAAAGAAGTCAGAGACTTTCCTACTTGACAAACCAGTAAGGAGTGGGGATGGGACTTGGACCAGTCTACTTCAGGGCACAGAGGGTGCCCTAATCCTGAGCCCTGAGCTCTGCATGCGGGTCTGCAGGGAACGTGGGAGAGCCAACAGCAGGTACCTGCCTTGGGTGGTTTGGGGTACCCCCTAAGCATGGCGTAAGGCAGATGTGCATAAAAGCTCGGAAAGGGCGCTGCCTTAGAGGGTGAGCTCCCCATGCCTGGAGGCATTCAAGGTGATGCCTGCAGAGCACTTGGCGGGGATGTCCCAATGTAGATGGGACAAGCTCAAATGTCCCCATGACTTGGACTTTCGCTGACGTGTCCAGGCTTCCGTGTGGGTGTCCAGGGCCAGGTCCTCTGTGTCCACTCTGCAGGCTGGACCTGAGAGTGGGGTCTCTATCCCCTGTTGAGGGAACACTGGGGAGGAAGCCATTCCCTGGCAGGAGAAGAATCAAGTCTGGCTCGGACGTCCCTTGAACCAGGCTTCTACCAGTGGGCATGACTGGCCAGTATACCCTAAAGAAAGAACCAGTCCCCACACACTCTAGCCAGCAACTGGGATCAGCGAATGGACTGGGGGCTGCCTCTTGGCTGGCATCGGGGAACGGGAGGGTCCCCTTTCTGGTCGGAACCGCATGGAGGGCTGTGTAACACCACGGGAGTTCAGGCGCACGGTGGAACCGGATCCTCCCTGACAGCAGCGGCCGCATGTGGGGCTCACCCTCTCCGTGTGGGGATGTGGTAGAACGAGGCTCTCAGAGGACGCATTCATTGCTCCAGAACATGGTCCCTTGCTAGACAGTAGAGCTCTGTGACGGTGACTTGGGCCCAGGCTTATGGTCAACAAAGGGTGAAACCCAAGATGCTCCCAAGGCACAAACAGGAGCCAGGAGCACCTTGCCTTGAGCCCAAGGTGGAGTGCAGGCCCCTCCATCACTCCCTCACCTCCATCTGCGGTCACCCCCCGGCTAAGTCCACGGCTCGCAATTCTGAGGGTTCCTGGAACCAGAATGGGTTCAAGGCAGAGTTGGGGAGGGTCAGGACTTTATCACTTGGGGCAAAGATTTCCAGGGAGAATTGTTTAGGTTGCATTTTTCTCAATGATATGTCTTTGGAATTTTCAGGAGAACGCGGTATCCCTGGAGCCCCTGGAAAGGTGGGACCAGTGGGACCCAAAGGTAACCAGGGGGCAGAGAGCGAGGAGGCCTTGAGCAGGGACGTTGGAGCTGTCTGTAATGAAATGAGGGAGGGCGAGAGACAGGGTGGGGAGACATCAACAGAGAAAGACAGAGGAAGGTAGACAGGGGCCCTGTCATATTCCAGGCCTCGGGGCCCCTCCCCAACATTGAGACCTGAGCGTTGTGATGCCTCAGTGAGCCTGCAGGGCTGGGGAGATGCAGTGCCCCAGGCCAGGAGCCCACCCTGGGGCCGGCCTCTCCGTGGCCCACACGTCCGGGGCCAAAAGCTCATTCTCCTGCATCTTCCTCCAGGAGACCGAGGAGAGAAGGGGATGCGTGGAGAGAAAGGTGAGCCACCGGTGGACACAGGCAGGTGCCTCTGCAGCCTTTGTCCAGGGGAGGGGTCTCGGAGGCCTCAGTCCACCCACCCACCGCTCACCTCCCTGTCAATCTGGGCTGTGGGCAGGGAGGGGCGGAAGGAACCCGGTGGGCTTTGCTGTCAGAATCCGTGAGGGCTCAAACCCCGGTGTCTACAGCAGTCACTCCCAGTGGCCAGCAGGACCACATCAGTGTGTAGATGGTGACACTTTAATATTTCAATTTCTGTCTTACTTATGCTTATTTATTCAAAACTTGTAAAAGTTTAAAAAAGCCGAATGTGCAACACTCTAAGACACAGTCCCACACTCTGCCTACAAAAGCAAATGAGAAGCAGAGCCGGGGGCTGAGGGTCCACCGATATCTGTGTCCCAAGAAACAGATGCCAGGGCGGAGGCAGGGCAGGCTTGGAGCGACCCTGCCAGGCTTGAAGAGTTGTTCTGCTGTTATCAGCGGTGAAGGCTCCACTAGGGGTCCAGTTAGTCCAGCAGGACCCGCAGCACCTGCCACAGCCCGCGAAGCTCCCGCTGCACAGCAGGGGCCTACGGACAACCATGTGGCCGGTGCCTCTGGGGAAGCAGAGTGTGGCCACCCTCCCCTAGGCCTGTGCCACGTGTCCTGGAGACATCAGAGGAGCTGCCTTTGCCCATTCTCTATTCTGTGCTCAGGGAGCCACCGGGGCTGACCGGGACGAGGGTTCTGATGCTCTGATTTCAAGCTTATGACGAGTGTCTCCTCTCCCCACACAGGAGATGCTGGGCAGTCTCAGTCTTGTGCGACAGGTGACTGGTCATACCCTGACCTCAGTACCCAAGCCTTGCCCCGACCTCTAGGGCCAGCTGCACGCGTTCACGCCACAGACTCTAAGGAAGAACCCTGTCTGCACCTATCATCCCCCTCAATCACTCGAGTAATGGGCAGCCATCGCCTGAATCCCTTCCATGACAACCTGGGCTCCACTATTATAATCTACCCCAGAAGGCCGGGTGCCCAGGAGCCAAAGGTGGGGGAGACACTGGGAGCTGGGAGGGTCAGGCCGACTGGGCGTGGCCATCACAGCTGCATGGCCCTGGGAGCCATGTCCCTGTCTAGGCTTCGGAGTCCTGCTCTGTCCGCACAGAAGCCTGTGGCCCTGCTCCTCCCTGCCAGGTCTCCCTCCCACTGCCCCTGCCCTGCCCAGGGGCCCCATCCTGCAGCCATTCCCTGGGTTCCCTTCCCAGGTCCACGCACCTGCAAGGACCTACTAGACCGAGGGCACTTCCTGAGTGGCTGGTACACCATCTACCTGACCAACTGCCGGCTGCTGGCTGTGCTCTGTGACATGGACACGGACGGAGGGGGCTGGACCGTGAGTGGGAGACTGAGGGGCCCTGGGCAGAGGCAGTCAACCTGGGAGACCCGGAGTCCAGGCTGCACACCTGGCCGGAGAACACACTCTGGAATTCTCTATTCCCCTGGTCGGGGACAGAGATGATGGGGGAGGTGACCCGTGGGTAAAAGTCCAGGCCGTGGGAGAGGCTGGGAGGGGCCTGGTGCTCTCTTGCTGTGTGCCTTGGGGCTTGTTGCCTCCCCCATCTGAGCCCCCATTTCCTCCTTCATCCCGTGGGGTCTATGAGGAGACCAGGTGGGCGTGCTGGGGACCCCAGCCTGCGACGCTCTGCCAACTACAAATGCTGCTCCTCTGGAGGGCGGGTCCCCCGTGCTGTGGGACATCGGCCTGCCCCACCTGGCTCCTGTCCCCTGGCTTCTCCACAGGTTTTCCAGCGGAGGATGGACGGCTCCGTGGACTTCTACCGGGACTGGGCCGCGTACAAGCAGGGCTTTGGCAGTCGGCTGGGGGAGTTCTGGCTGGGGAACGACAACATCCACGCCCTGACCGCCCAGGGTAGGGCCGCTGCTGGGGCTTGGGGGTCAGGGGGCCCTGAATGGGGGTGCCCCTGCCCCTTAGGCCTGGGCCGCCAGGAACATAAGCGCCTCTTGGCCCACAGGGGAGTGGGCCCTGAGCACACTCAGGGGGGCACTGGGACCTCTAAGGGCTGCGTCCCCTGCCGTAGGCTCTGGCAGCACCGGGAAGGGAAATAGAGCTCTGGGCTGAAGGCCTCTTCAGGTCTTGGCCCCACTGGCATCTCACATCCTGAGAGTGGGAAGCAGGAGAGAGACCACTGGGGCTTGGGGTGGCCTTCATCTCCGGCTGTTGATGTGCCTCTGAAGCTTGCATCTTAGTCCCATGGAGAGCCCATGCTTGCCTCCTCCAGCCCACGCCTCAGCAGGCCCCCTGCAGCCGCACCCACCCGAGTGAGAGGGCCTTGCCCCAACCATCCGGGGCAGGGAATGAGTTTTGCAGCTGGCCCTGAGGCAGTCTGTATCATCGCTGGTCCATTATCCCTGCCCACTGCCCCATGGCATGATTGAAGGTATCCACTCAGGTGCCTCAAATTCCTGCAAGAGAAACTACAATTATAGCTTTGCCCACTCCTGCATTAGTGGCTCACCAACCCTTAGAAAGAGAAGGTACACTTTCAAAATGAAAGAATGCTCCCTTCCACCCAGTGAACTCCAGTGGGGCATGTTCAGGTCTCCAAAATAGCGGGAAAGGTGTTTAGAAACAGAAAGCCATCCCTGAGGGCCTGATAGCAACAAGAGATTTTCCACCATTCCCGGTTGATTTTTTTCCTGGATGCCACATTCAGATATCCCTTAAGAATGTATCCATCCCCAGCCGGGCGCAGTGGCTCACACCTGTAATCCCAGCACTTTGGGAGGCTAAGGCGGGTGGATCACAAGGTCAAGAGATCGAGACCATCCTGACCAACATGGTGAAATTCCATCTCTACTAAAAATACAAAAAAAAAGTAACTGGGCATGGTGACACATGCCTGTAATCCCAGCTACTAGGGAGGCTGAGGCAGGATAATCACTTGTACCCAGGAGGCAGAGGTTGCAGTGAGCTGATGTTGTGCCATTGCACTCCAGCCTGGGCAACGAGAGTGGAACTCTGTCTCAAAACAAACAAACAAAAAAAATTACCCATCCCCAGCTCTCATGCCTGGTGACAGAAAGATCTTGAAGGCTGGGACCTTAACATCTTTTTCCAACAGGAAGCAGCGAGCTCCGTGTAGACCTGGTGGACTTTGAGGGCAATCGCCAGTTTGCTAAGTATAGATCATTCAAGGTGGCCGGTGAGGCGGAGAAGTACAAGCTAGTACTGGGAGCCTTTGTTGAGGGCAGTGCGGGTGAGTGTCTGCTGGGGGCCGGGTGGCCTGAGTGGGGTTTGGGAAGCAGAGAGATCCTGGCTGTGTCTCCCCTGGTGACCTTGGACCCTCCCCTCTCTGAATCCCGTTTCTCCATCTGTCAAGCAGACACTAGCACTGGTGTCTCTATAGAGTGTGAGGCTCACAGGACATAGCGGCTGGCGTTCCTAAGGCTATGTCTGCCGCACAGTGAGCCGTCTGGGCAGGGCTGAGATGATCCACCGGCGTCACCCGCTGAAATCTGGAAGACAATGTCCTTTTCTCATGGGTGCCTTGGAGCTGTTTCCCAAACTGTGCTCCATGGAACACCAGCCTTGTGGGACATTCTCTACCAAAGGGAGTCTCGGGCTGCATGATTTGGGGAGGCATTTCCTACAGGGCGTCTGCTTGGGGAACTCCCAGGGCACATTCGTTCATGAAAGGCGCTGAGAATTGCTACCGCAGGAAGCCTGTGTAACTAACTGCTCCACGGAGCAACCCAGTCCCAGGGGAGCCTTGGAAATGACAGCCTTGGAGTCTGTGCGGTCCTCTCTCAGGCATGATCTCACGCGTGACCTCCAAGGAAGGCAGCAGGGCAGGGAATGTCATCCCCATTTTGCAGGTGGTAAAACCGAGGCTCAGGGGGTGACACTTCTCAGCTGTAGGAGCCAGGGATGAGCTTCGGGCTCAGGGCTTGAGACGGAGGAAGAGCCCCCAGGTGAGGGCTGTCCTGCACCTACCAAGGGCCACCAGGGCCCCAGGGGACGTGGGGAGAGACCAGAAGGAGCGGTGCAGGCTGGAGGAGGGAGGCCATCCCAGGAGAGAGCACGAGGCCGGACAGTTTAGGGGGGCCCTGGAGGAAACAGGTGGTTGCTGGAGCAGGGGCCTCAGGTTGTGGAGAGGAATTTCCAGACCAGATTGCCAGAGGTTGCCTCCTGCTTCCCCTTCCTCCAAGGCCTGGGTGGGTCCTTTGCGCACCTGTACCTCGGCTCATGCATCTCTAAAGTGAGGCTGGCTCTGCTCAGGGGCAGGATGTGGGGAGGGTCTCACGGTGGCACGGCTTTTTCTAGCATCTGCAAACCCCACATTTTCTGTGAGCAGGTAATTCTCTAGGGGCCCACAACAACCACTTCTTCTCCACCAAAGACCAAGACAACGATGTGAGTTCTTCGAACTGTGCTGTGAAGTTCCAGGGAGCCTGGTGGTACTCCGACTGTCACGCTTCAAACCTGAATGGTCTCTACCTCAGAGGACCCCATGAGAGCTATGCCAACGGCATCAACTGGAGTGCGGCAAAGGGGTACAACTATAGCTACAAGGTGTCAGAGATGAAGATGCGGCCCGCCTAGCTGGGCCAGGACCCCTCCACACGCACCTGCTGGTGGGGAGGCCACACCCACAAACGCTGCGGCATGGAAGTTACCCCGTTTCCCCAGCCAGACGCACTCCCATGACGCCCACAGCTGACCCTTTGCCCCCAGCCCGGTCAACCTCCCACATGCCCACAACCTCACCAGAGGGAGAATTATGCTTCTAAATATGTTTGCTTTGGGACAGACAAGTTTTTACAGTTTCCGTATGTGTTTCTTGAACACCAGTGGTTTAGATCACCTTCCTGCATCTGTTGCACGGCAGGTGTTTCCCTGGAATTGGCCAAGTCAGGAAGAGTCAGGACCTTCACTTAGCAGATGGCATTACCGATGTTCAGGGAGGTTGAGTGACTTTTGCAAGGATTTTCCACCTCTAGTAATTGACACAGGGTGATTACTCCATCCCCACCTCCGATTTTCCACCTCCAGTAATTGACAAAGGGCAATCCCCACCTCCATCCCCAGGCCTCCCCGTCCCCCCAGGCCTCACTCACAGCACTTCGCACTCCTTGAGAAAAGTCACTTTGGGGTCCAGAAAACACTTATGAAAAAGGGGGAGAGTTTAGTAGGAACTTTTCTGCTTCCCACCACGGCAGACTTCGTGCTTTGGGCCGGCTGGCTGCTGAGAAGAGAGAAACACTTAGCACTCACCCCCAGGAAGAGAGCGCCTGGTCAGCCACCTGCACAGAGAAGATTCCGAAGAGGCCTTCCTCCCACACACAGACCTCAGCTAGGGGGTACTGCGGACCTCAGAGGGAAAAGCTGCACAAGGCTGCTAGGAGATGATGGAGAAGGGGCTTCCCCAGCTCCCAGGCTCGGGAGATTTCTCAACCATGACCTAAGAGCCATCAAAGGCAATGTGGTAGTGTGACCCCATTCCAATCAAGAGCTCCCACTTACCAAAGGACACTGGGAGAACCGAAGGAAAGCCAGAGGGGCAGAATCGCTGGGTGGCACACACATCTTTAGTTTTCCACTATTGCCACAACCAGTCACCACAAACGGAGTGGCTTGAAACAACGGGAACTCGTCACCTCCTGGCTCGGTAGGTCTGGAGTCCCAGGGCCTTACTAGGCCAGCAGGCAGGACTCAGCAGTGGCAGGTCCTTCCAGGGTTCTAGGGGAGAACCTGCTTCCTTGCCTTTTCCAGCCCCAGGGGTCACTGGCATTCATTGGCTGAGACTCCTTCCCCCAACCCCAAAGCCAGCGGCACCACATGTCTCTGATCCTTCATCCATTGTCACCTCTCCCCCCAAGCCCCGCAGGACAGTCTCTCCACTCCTGAGACTCATGGGATTAGAGTAGGCCTACCCAGATAATCTGGGATCCTCTCCCACGTCCAGGTCTCTATCTCCAACCACATCAGCAAAGTGTCTTTTGCCATGGAAGGCATTTGCAGGCTCTGAGTTTGTGTGTATTAGGGCAGGACATCTTTGGCTGAGCAGTGGTGGGGGCGGGGAATTATTCTGCCTACCAGGCCCTATACAAAAATAAATATATCACAGGTTTCTATCTGAAAGAATTCCTGCAAATAATAAAAGAATTAGAGCAGCTCAGTTTGGAGGAAAAAAAAAAAGGTATGAGACGTGAACAGACACTTCACACAAGATGTCATGCAGAGGAGCAAGGTATTTATCAAAAGGTGCTCCACTTTTCACTTACCAGAGAAATACAAATTAGCACCCAAAGGAGTCGCTGCTACATCCCCCTCATCTGAGCCACAGAAGTTAGAAAGAGAGACAGCACCAGTGTCAGAGGTGACTGTGGGAGGGGGGTGTGCATACACTGCTGGTAGCAATGCAAATTCATGGAACCAACCTGGAAAATGGCTTGGCATCAACTGTTGGAGTAGAAGACACACAGTCCTGTAACCTGCCTATTCCACCTCAGGGCCTGGATGTGGCCATCTTGTGTCCCAGGTGGCATGGCCAGAAATCTTTACAGCCAAATACTCACCATAGCACCAAACTGGAATCAGCCCACATACCCATCAGGAAGAGAATGGATGTGAAAACGTGCAAGGATAGCCATTGGGTAGAACGCCAGACAGCCATGACAATGACACAGTGACACCTACACACGAGAAGCGTGAGTCTTACAAACATGGCAGCAAAAGGAGCCCTTTCAAGAGGGTGTGTGCTGTGGATTCCATTGTAGATAAAGTTTTTCAGAAACAAAAGTAGCCGATGGTATTTTGGATGCATATTTAGGTGGTAAATGTATACAGGAAAAATAAGAAAGTGATTGTATTTGAGGGTGGGACCGCATGGTGGCTGGGACAGGACAGGGGCAAGCCTTTGGGGACCTGGCAATGTTGTTTCTTGACCTGGGTGGTGACTGTAAGGATGTTTGTTAACCAGTGATAGAAATAATTAAGCTATACTTTTGCTTTATGCACTTTTGGATACATGTTATGTTCCACAATTTAAAAACTACTTATAAAGAAACTGCACTTGCTTAGATCCAGGAACATGAGCTACAGGCACATCCTTCTCTGATGTCCAGTGTTCTTGACTCAATACCTGTAAGGAGAAGTCCTTGTAGCCCACTGGGGGCCAACCAGACCCTACCACGCCCCTGCCACAATCTCTAGTCCATCACAAAATCCACCACTGGGAGAGTACTTTCGTCCCTCAGTAGGTAAGCATTTTTACAACCTAGGAAGACTCAGCGTTAAGTCTAGAAATGATTAATATAAATATAAAATATAAATACGATTAATATAAATATAAAATAGCCATAGAAATGTCTGTTTGTTTGTTTGTTTGTCTGTTTTTGAGACAGAGTTTTACTCTGTCACGCAGGCTGGAGTGCAGTGGCATGATCTCAGCCTCCCAAGTAGCTGGGATCACAGGTGCACACCACCATGCCCAGCAAATTTTTTGTATTTTTAGTAGAGATGGGGTTTCACCATGTTGGTCAGGCTGGTCTTGAACTCCTGACCTCAAGTGATCCACCCGCCTCTGCATCCTAAAGTGCTGAGATTACAGGCGTGAGACACTGTGCCTGGCCAAAATATGCCTTTTGTATTAAGGAATCTGGACAGGTTTGATTTTTCACAGTCTTAAAATGTTTACATAATTTGGCCTATTATGAAGAACCTCACAAATCCAATATAAAATGTGGAACTAGCTAATCAAAATCATCTTGTAATTTTACATGGAAATCTTAGTGCATTTATACACAGTATTGGAATACTTAAGAGACTTTGGCTGCACTGCATTTCTAAGTTAAATTATTAAATTTCTTAAGATTAATTAGTGCTAAGGAGATTTTTCTCATTAGACAACTGAAACACTGAAGGAGAAATTCGAGCGTATTCCACTTTTTATTGCAATTTAAAATGTTTGCAGGTATTTAAAGAACTAAATTTATGGTATCCAAAAGCTTTAAAAAGGTGACTTTTAAGATTTGCAGGTCTTATAAATAGAAAAACAAGAACTGTAAGCCAAACTTAAAATATTCAGGATGAATTGAGTTTTCGAATTTGTAGCTTTCAGAAACTGAACATTAATTTTAAGAAGCAAAGCAGGCTGGGTGCCGTGGTTCACGCCTGTAATCCTAGCACTTTAGGAGGCTGAAGCGGGTGGATCGCTTGAGGTCAGGAGTTCAAGACCAGCCTGGCCAACATGGTGAAACCTTGTCTCTACTAAAAATACAAAAATTCACCAGAAATCGCTTGAACCTGGGAGGTGGAGGTTGCAGTGAGCTGAGATCGTGCCACTGCACTCCAGCCTGGGCAACAGAGCGAGATTCCATCTCAAAGAAAAAAAAAAGAAAAGGCCAAGTGCAGTGGCTCAAGCCTGTAATCCCAGCACTTTGGGAGGCCAAGACGGGCGGATCACAAGGTCAGGAGATCGAGACCACCCTGGCGAACACGGTGAAACCCCGTCTCTACTTAAAATACAAACAAATTAGCCGGGCGTGGTGGGGGGTGCCTATGGTCCCAGCTACTTGAGAGGCTGAGGCAGGAGAATGGCGTGAACCCGGGAGGCAGAGGTTGCGCAGTGAGCCAAGATCGTGCCACTGCACTCCAGCCTGGGCGACAGAGCGAGACTCCGTCTCAAAAAAAAAAAAAAAAAAAAAAGAAGCAAAGCAAGCTTATGAAGAGATGAAGAGTCTTTTCCCATCGCCAATTCCTCCCCAACTCACATCAGCAGAACTGAGAGAGCCTTTGTGATTTGAGGGATGAAACTGAATGGGTGAAAAGATATCAAGCCCTCCTCTTCTTGGGCCAGTGCTGTTCTTCCCGGCCACGGGAACTCTCAAGTAGGAGTGTAGGTGTGGCCCCATCCAGCAATATTTGGGCATTTGTGGACGTCCACACAGTGTTGTTTCTGTTCTTTTCCTCTCCTTCCTCATCTTCTCTCGTCCTTATTGAGTATTTTTATTATCCTCTCACCTCCTCTATCAGCTTATAACTTGTTCATTCTTTTCCTACTCTTTTGGTGTTCATGCTTGCCATTGCAATATATAGCCTTGATTTTTTATGGTGTACTATAAATTATTCCTTCTACCGCTTTACCAATGAAGACTTTGAAACACCTTTAACTACATTAACTCCCTTCTGCTTTTTATGCTATTGTTGTCACCCATTCTATGATACATTTATTTAAAGCCCTGCAAGAAATGGCTATCAGTATTGTTTTGTGCAGTCAGTATACATCTTTACCACATTTTTACACTTTATGTTGCCCTTTATTCCTTTTTCTATTTCTTTTTTTTTTTGTTCTGAGATCATCTTTATTTTTATTTTTTGAAACAGGGTCTCACTCTGTCCCCCAGATTGGAGTGCAGTGGCATGATCTCAGCTCATTGCAACCTCCACTTCCTGGGCTCAAGCAATTCTCCTGCCTCAGCTTCCGATGTAGCTGGAGCTACAGGCATGCATCACCATGCTGGGCTAATTTTTGTATTTTTTGGCAGAGATGGGGTTTCACCATGTTAGCCAGGCTGATCTTGAACTCCTGACTTCAAGTGATCCACCTGCCTCAGCCTCCCAAAGTGCTAGGATTATAGATGTGAGACACCATGCCCGGTCTCATATATCTTTTGATGAAAGTCTGCTGAGGATGAATTCTGTCCACTTTTGTTATCTGAAAACATCTTTATTTTGCCTCATTTTAAATAGTATTTAGATTGGGTGTAGACTTCTATATTGCCAATTAGTTTCTTTCAGCACTGTAAATACAGATGTCCAGGATTTTCAGATTTAGTTATTTCAGCTGAAAAGCTAGCTGAAAGTCTTGTTGCTCCTCTGAAGGTAATATGACTTTTTTCAAAAAATACATTTATGAGTTTTTTTTTTCTTTGCCTTTATAGTTTTACTACAAGGCGCCAGGATGAGACTTTTCTCTGAATTTGTCTTGCCTGGGGTTCATAGAATCTGTGACTTGATGTCTTTCATGAGTTTTGAAAAATGCGAGCCATTATCTCTTAAATATTGCTATTACTCTGCTTCCTCTTCTCTTCCAAATATTTCAGTTACACCGATGGTCAATGTTTGCTCATGTCCCATATGTCTCTTCTGCTAGTTTCTGGATTTGTATTCTTTTTTCCTTTTCACATTCAGTCTGGATATTTTCTCCTGACCTATAGTCCAGTTCACTAATAATGCTTTTCACTGTATCTAATTTGCTTATAAGTAGAAAACCATTTACTGAGTTATTAATTTCAGTTGTAGAATTGCCAGTGTAGGCTCCAATGCTTGGCTCCACTTCTCCACTTTTTCACGTATTTTTTCCACCATCTTCCATTTTCTTCAACATACCAGTCAGAGTCGTTTTTAAAGACATTTTAAACACCTCAGTGGCCTGTGGATCTTATCTTCTGTTTTTGTTTGTTTGTTTGTTTGTTTCTTTTTAATCTTAGCTTTTTGGCTAATGTCTTTATTACGCACTTGTAGGGTTTTGATTGAATGCTAGACATAGTATACAGGAAAGCAGACAGGATTTTCTTTTTAAGTCAGATTTTTTGAGGTGTAATTTAAATACAGTAAAATTCACCTATTTTAGTTCAGTTCTAAGAGTTCCCTCCATGACCTTTCCTTTGGCCCATGGTTTATTTAAAATTGTGTTCCTTTACTTCCAAATTATTGGGGATTTTTCTAGACATCTTTCCATTCTTGATTTCTGGCTTATCTCTGTCAGGGTCAGAGAACATACTTAATATGATTTTGATTATTTTAAATTTGCCAATGTTTATTTTATGGCCCAGAATATGGTCTATGTTGGTGAAAGTTCAATTTGAACTTGAAAAGAATATATTTTATGCTGTTGTCTATTGACATGTTGAAATGTCTGTATAAGTAAAATAGATGAATAAACTGATTGATAGCGTGGTTCACCTCTTTTATAGTCTTACTGATTTTTCTGTTTAGTCATTCTGTTGATTACTAACAGAGAAGCATAAGCTTTCTAACCATAATTGTGGGTTAATCTGTTTCTCGTTTCAGTTCTAGCAGCTTTTTGCTGATTTTTTAAGTTGCATTTTTTTTAGGTGAATGCACTTCTGGAACTGTATTGTGTCCTTGTTGAATTGTCCCATTTATCAACATGTAATAGCATCCTTTATTCTTGATAAAAGTCTTTGCTCTGAGTTTTACTTTGTCTGTTATTCATATAACCTTTCTAGTTTTCTTTTGCTTGGATTTTACATATGTTTTTTCCACCACTTTACTTTTAACAACTCTATATTTTTTAGTTGACGTTGGGTTTCTCATAAACAGCATATAATTGGGGTTTTTAAATCCAATCTGAAAATTAATGTATTTAATTTCGTGTTTATACCATTTACACATAATGTAATCATGTATGAGGCTTAACTGAAACCTACTATCTTGCTAGTTGTGCTGTACTTGAATTTTTTTTTAGTATTCTGTTTTAATTGACCAACATTTGACTGTATCTCTTTGTGTAATTCTTTTAGAGGTTGCTGTGGGCATGACTATGTATACTTAACTTTTCTCAGTATACTGAGAGTTGAAATTGTACTACTTAAAGGAAAACACAGCAACCTTGCAATGATATAGGTTATATTATACTACCTCCATATTTTGCAATTATTAAATGTATTAGATCTGCCTACCTTGAAAACCCATCAGACAGTCTTTTAACTTTTGCTGTCAACAGTCATACACATTTTTAAAAAAAAACCTTAAGAGGCAAAAAATAGTGTGATTTTTTATTCAATTATTTGTCATATCTGTTGCTCTTTCGTTTCTGAAGTTCTGTACTTTCCTGCTTTCATTCTCCTTCCAACCTAAGAACTTTCTTTAGCATTTCGCTTAAAGCAGCTCCATTGATGATCAGTTCGCATAGCGTTCCTTTCCTTGAGAATGTCTTTATTCCACATGCACACATATGTTTATACGGGCACTATTCACAATAGCAAAGACTTGGAACCAACCCACATGTCCATCAATGATAGACTGGATTAAGAAAATGTGGCACATATAGACCACAGAATACTATGCAGCCATAAAAAAGGATGAGTTCATGTCCTTTGTAGGGGCACAGATGAAGCTGGAAACCATCATTCTGAGCAAACTATCACAAGGACAGAAAACCAAACACCACATGTTCTCACTCATAGGTGGGAATTGAACAATGAGAACACTTGGACACAGTAAGGGGAACATCACACTCCAGGGCCTGTCGTGGGGTGGAGGGAGGGGGGAGGGATAGTATTAGGAGATATACCTAATGTAAATGACGAGTTAATGGGTGCAGCACACCAACATGGCACATGTATACATATGTAACAAACCTGCACGTTGTACACATGTACCCTAGAACATAAAGTATAATAATAATAAAGAAAGAATGTCTTTATTCCAAGTTTATATCTGAAGAATATTTTCACTGAATATAACGTTCTGAGTTTACAGTTATTTTCTTCCCATGCTTTAAACATGTTAT